>NC_091128.1:168753743-169053743 GCF_040183065.1 Periplaneta americana
TATATGATATGATATGATATGATATGATATATGATATGATATATGATATGATATGATATATGATATGATATGATATATGATATGATATGATATATGATATGATGATATGATATATGATATGATGATATGATATGATATATGATATGATGATATGATATGATATATGATATGATATATATAATATGATATGATATATGATATGATATGATATGATATGATATATGATATGATATGATATATGATATGATATGATATATGATATGATGATATGATATGATATGATATGATATGATATGATATGAAGAGTTCGCGGGAAAAACGATGAATGTCACAGTTTTGTTAAGGTTGATGTCATTATCTAATTCAATGGATCACTATGAAATTTAATGTTGTCTTATGAAAAATGGTAAAAAGGAGAATTATCACCACGAATACAGTAATCCTTTCCTTTATTTTCTGTAGAAACAGCACTACATCTTGCAGTTATAGACTCAATTAGATCATTATCTAATCCTTAACATATTTCAATTTTATTTATTTCAAATATACAGAATAAAGAAATATAATTACAAAACAAACAAAGAGAAATACAAATAAAATAATACAAGCAATATAAAAAGAAGATACAGTAGTATTAACAAAATTTGAGACCGAATGAGCAGCGCTCGTGCTCGGTCGCAGTTCAGATATAATATTAAAATAAAAAATAATAATATAAATAAATAAGTAAAATAAAATAGGAACTAAAATATAATTACAGCGGCAATGGAATTATATAATATAATATTAACACTACAGAAGAATAATATCGCACGTGAAAACAGAAATGTGACATTCATCGTTTTTCCCGCGAACTCTTCATATGATATATGATATGATATGATATGATATGATATGATATGATATGATATGATATGATATGATATGATATGATATGATATGATGATAATATATGATATGATATATGATATTATATGATATGACATATCATATGATATGATATATGATATGATATAGCCTATGATATGATATATGATACATGTAACACATTTCTTTTTAACTAAATTTGTATACTGCTGCTGCTACTATTTCTATTATTATTTTGTAATATGCGTTCAGTAGACAACAACCATTTAAGATTTATAACCGTGTTTGTCATTCTTAATAGACTTATAGGTAGCAACGGGAGATTCAGATACGAAGATTGTGGTGCATGTTCTTTCTTTGTACAAATGTGTTAATAGAAAATCGATATGATTGGTACTTATAATCACATATATACACACTACAACTACCAGCGTAGCTCAGGCGATAGGCGCGTCTACTAACACGCAGCTCCGGTCGGGTGTGGGTTCGACTCCCACTTGGGCTTTTCCGAGGTTCTCCCCAGCTGTAATGCGAATGGCAGGTAATCATATGGCGAATCCTCTACCCCATATCTCACAATCTCTCTATCGTCAATAACCTAGCAGTTGATATAGCGTCATTAAAATAGCATGCTACAAGATTATACATACTACAAAGCTTCGTGTGAGTTTTAGTTCATTTACTGCCTTTACACATAAGCACGTACATACGTCAACTTCTGCAATGCCAGAATAAAGAAACCTCAGCTTATAAAATTATACCACAGTACACAAAACACATTAAATTGAAAGTGCGTAACGAAAACCCAATATCTAAAATGAAGCGTGTCTCCATCGGACTGACACTGCAGGCATCAACAGACTTGTGTCGACATCCTAGATTGCATGTATTTAATTAGCAATGGCAGACGCGGTGTTTTTGTTACAATGAACTCGTGATTACCTGGCGCGTGGGATTATGTGCCGACGGTGATGAACCTTGTAATCCCTTCACAGTGGGAGCTTCTTGAGCAGATGAGCGTCACAAAGGACCTCTGTGACGCCTGGATACTTTATTTCATTGTGCTATGAAGTCGGTTTAATTAGAGCCTTCAGCTCCCATTTTATAAATCGCTCACAAAATACTCCAGACCGCATCAAAAACGAGACGCTCCGTGTAATTAAACTCGAACAGTTCCTCGAAGAGCCAGGGACGTCCAGGAGTCTGCTGCGAAACGTAGCATAGGAACGTTTCCCTCAGACAAGGAAGCGGATGGTAAAAATTGACGTACAGTAAATTTAATCACTGCCGTTATAACAGAAACTAGATTTAGTTTTCTAACAACATAACTTAAAGAAACAAATGAGTCCGAAAAACTGCAGAGATCCTAGGAACCACAGAAATCTACGGTTCCCAAAAGGGGTAGATGCCAACAATTTCCCCTGGAAGTACAGAGACTGAAAGTTCTCAAAGCCTGTAAAGACAAACGACTTCCAATGACTGCAAAAGCTGACGGTTCTCGAAGCCTGTAGATGCAGAAAGTTCCCAACAACTACAGAGAGAGACGGTTCCCATAACCTAAAGAGATCTGCAGTTTCTAACAATTACAGAGGCCGACAATTCCCAACTGCAGATATGGATGGTTACTAAGTACAGAGACCAACGATTACCAAAACTGTAAATATCTATGGTTTCAAACAGTTGTAGACATCGGCATTTCACAACTACAGTAACCGAAAATTAAAAAAAAAAAAAAAAAACAACCTGCAGAGACTGATTGTTCATAATTGCACTCACCGACAATTCCAAAAACCTGAAGAAATCGACAGCTCCCAACAACTACAGACACAAACAATTTCCAAAATCTTAAGATAACGGCAGTTAGCAAACATACGTAGATACCGACGATTCCAAACAGCTACAGATACCTTCGGTTCCAAACAGCTGCTGATACCGACGATTTCAAAAAGCTGCAGGTATCTACCGACGGTTCCAAAAAGCTGCAGACACATACCGACGGTTTCAAACAGTTGCAGATACCGATGCTTCCAATACCTACCGAAGGTTACCAAACATATATAGATACCTACCATCGATTCCAAACTACAGATACCTACCATAAATCTGTAGATACCAATTGACGGTTCTAAACAGTTGCAGGTACTGACTGTTACAAACAACTGCAGATATGGACGGTTCTCAACAATTACAAAGACCGATAATTCAAGAAACTTGAAGGGATTGACGGTTCCGAACTATAAACACTGTTAGTGGTTCCCAAAGCCTGCATTGACGGAGCATAACAGCTACAGACAAGTGGTTCCTAAAACTACAGACACCGGCAGTATCTAAAACTTGCAGGTATAAACGGTTTCGAAAGACTGCAGAGATCTATGGTACAATAATTGCAGAGACCAAGGTACATAGTGACTGCATAGGACGATAATCCCAAAACTGATATAAACATGGCTCCGAATACCTGCAGGGGCGGATGTTTCACAAGAAAATTGCAGAAATACAGGTTCCAATAATGCAAGTAGTTACTCGTGCATTAACAAAGGGTTACACAGAAACAAACAGTTCTCAAAAATGAAAGAAAAAAAACAGCTCTGGGTAATTACAAAATTCCACAGTAACTCTTTAATAATAAATCGCCCTCAACCGAGTTTGAACCCGAGAATTTCACATCTAATGACAAGACCAAGAATGAACTGCTAAGGATGATTAAGTCAATTAACAAACTAATAAATAAACAAAACCAATTAACATATCAATAATAAAACGATATCAATTCACATATTAATAAAGAAGTGAAGCAAATTTACAAACGCATAAACAAATAAAAGCAATTAACAAACCAATAAATAAAGAAAGTTAACAATTTAACAAAGAGACTACAATTAAAAAATAAACAAATTGAAAGAATAATTATCAGACAAATAAACAAAACAAAGCATACAACAAACAAAAAACTAAGAAAACAAATAATCAGTTCAATAAGTAATCAAATCAAATTAACAGATCGACAGTGAAAGTTAACAAAACGATAAACAAAGAAAACTAATTAACAGAACAATAAACGTAAAAGCAAATTAACAAACCAATAAACAAAATAAAAATAAAAAATAAGAATATAACATTTTAGAAAAGCAATAAACAAGTAAAATATATTAAGAAACAAACAAATAAAGAAAAATTTTAACGAATAAGCATAGGCAATTATAAAAACAAAGAAAACAAATCAGCAAAAAAACAAAGGAAAGGGATTAAATTAACAAAGAAAATTAGCTAAACGATAAGGAAACAAAAATAATTAACAAACAAATAAGCATATAAAATCAATTTATGGACCAATAAACAAACAAAGCAAATTAAAAATTCAATTAGCAAAAGTATAAGTAAGCTAAACCAATATTATTAGCAAACAAAGTCAATTAAAACACCAATCAACAAACAAGGCAAATTAACAATTCAATAAACAAACAAGGCAAATTAAAAATTCAATAAACAAACAAGGCAAATTAACAATTCAATCAACAAACAAGGCAAATTAACAATTCAATCAACAAACAAGGCAAATTAACAATTCAATCAACAAACAAGGCAAATTAACAATTCAATCAACAAACAAGGCAAATTAACAATTCAATCAACAAACAAGGCAAATTAACAATTCAATCAACAAACAAGGCAAATTAACAATTCAATCAACAAACAAGGCAAATTAACAATTCAATCAACAAACAAGGCAAATTAACAATTCAATCAACAAACAAGGCAAATTAACAATTCAATCAACAAACAAGGCAAATTAACAATTCAATCAACAAACAAGGCAAATTAACAATTCAATCAACAAACAAGGCAAATTAATAAATGAATAAACACACAAAGTAAGTCAACAAACTAATGAAAAACAAATTAACAAACCAATAAGCAAACAAAACAAATTAAACTAACAAACAAAAAAAAGGCAAAATAACAAATCAAAAAATGAGCAAAACAAGCAACCAATTAATCAACAATGCAGATTAACCTACAGACAAAGCAAATGAACCACTTTACATGGCTTATTAAACACCAAGAAAGCAAATTAACTACTCCACAAAGCAAATTAATCAACCAACAAAGCAACAAACCAATCAACTAGTTCGTAAAGGAGATAAACGCTGTTCCCCTCCAGGGACGGCAACATTTGCGTAATGCTTGGACTATAATCAATATTAACTGTACTTGAATGGATACGCAATCTTCATTCCATTATAAAAATATTCATTGATTTGAAATTAAAAACATACACAGCTCCAATTAAAATGATGGCGAACTGAAGTGGCATTAAATGTTTTTCAAATTAGAAATAATAGCTTTCATTGATGAGAAGGTTTTAATGCGCGTGTTTTTGTTATAGCAATGTAATCACGGACGACCAAGTATTGCAATTTGGGACTTATGTAAGGGACAAAGGGTTTCGTTGTGTTAAAAAACAGCATTACAACTGACATTCTATACCAATTCATTTGTTTTACTGTCTCAATATTATCACACACGGTGTAAATGTCGTTTATTTAACTAGAGACGAATGACTTTCAGATCTCATCGCAAAAGTTTTCTCATTTAAATTAATGAATTGAAATTCGATACTTCACTAGACCGAAACTTCTTCATCATTATCATTGCAATGTACACAAATAACTATCAATACAACGGCCTTCTGCAGTGGCTAAGTGGTCACATCTTCAGCTTGTCACGCAGGCGGTTCAGGTTCGAATTCCGGTTAGTCCTGGATTTTTCTACAGTAATCACACTAGAGGTTTTGATTTGTCTCGAGAAAATCAAAACTCGAGTGGGATTTAATTGACTATTACACGATTAGAGAAAGTATACGAAGATTAGAGATAACACAGAGGGTCTATGCGGATGACGTGAATATGTTAGGAGAAAATCCACAAACTATTAGGGAAAACACGGAAATTCTACTTGAAGCAAGTAAAGCTATAGGGTTGGAAGTAAATCCCGAAAAGACTAAGTATATGATTATGTCTCGTAACCTGAATATTGTACGAAATGGAAATGTAAAAATTGGAGATTTATCCTTCGAAGAGGTGGAAAAATTCAAATATCTTGGAGCAACAGTAACAAATATAAATGACACTCGGGAGGAAATTAAACGCAGAATAAATATGGGAAATGCCTGTTATTATTCGGTTGAGAAGCTTTTGTCATCTAGTCTGCTGTCAAAAAATCTGAAAGTTAGAATTTATAAAACAGTTATATTACCGGTTGTTCTGTATGGCTGTGAAACTTGGACTCTCAATTTGAGAGAGGAACATAGGTTAAGGGTGTTTGAGAATAAGGTTCTTAGGAAAATATTTGGGGCGAAGAGGGATGAAGTTACAGGAGAATGGAGAAAGTTACACAACGCAGAGCTGCACGCATTGTATTCTTCACCTGACATAATTAGGAACATTAAATCCAGACGTTTGAGATGGGCAGGGCATGTAGCACGTATGGGCGAATCCAGAAATGTAGCCTATGTAGAGTGTTAGTTGGGAGGCCGGAGGGAAAAAGACCTTTGGGTAGGCCGAGACGTAGATGGGAAGATAATATTAAAATGGATTTGAGGGAGGTGGGATATGATGGTAGAGACTGGATTAATCTTGCTCAGGATAGGGACCAATGGCAGGCTTATGTGAGGGCGGCAATGAACCTCCGGGTTCCTTAAAAGTAAGTAAGTATATGAAGATTATACGAAATAAACTAGGTCTCCTCTATTGATGAAGTCTATTATTTTACGACGCTGTATCAACATCTTAGGTTATTTAACGTCTGAATGAGATAAAGGTGATAATCCCGGTGGAATGAGTCCAAGGTCCAGCACCGAAAATTATCCAGCATTTGCTCGTATTCGGTTGAGGAAAAATCCCGGAAAAACCTCAACCAGGTAACTTGCCCCGACCGGGATTCGAACCCGGGCCACCTGGTTTCGCGGCCAGACGCGCTGACCGTTACTCCACAGGCGTGGACTTTTTCTTCATTATGACATGAATAATCATCAGTTAATAGTACATTATGCAACGAGCCTATAATGGTAGTAATTAAGACGCGTGTATGTAAGTGAGGAGCGGAACTGACCTGAATTGTGAGATGTGCGCAGACGCGAAAGTATTGATTTTTTCTGAAACACGAATGTCATTGACCTTGATATAATCTAGAGAATAACGTGAATATTAGGCTTGATATAACCTGGAAATTTTATTTAGAATTGAAAAACGAGATGACAAATTGAATTTACTGTATTTGAGTATTATTTACAATTAATGCTAATTATTATAGTAACAGAACATAACCTTCTGCGACAGTATTGGATTTCCAGCCTCCGTGACTTTTCGCTAATTGTCTTTCGATTGCATATCCGAGAATAATCGATACTTGCGGTTTTATAATGGTACAATCAGTACAATGGAGATTTCTCATTGGCTGAGCAACTGAATTATAATGAATAGGTGTACTTTAATGAGGTGCATTAAAGGGCTACCACCAGGTGTATAATTACTACATTTCGGCATGGTCGAGCATAAAATAATGACACATACCCCTTGCACCCATAACCACTCTATACCCCTTAAAGTATCTAAAGACAATAAGAACTGAAGTGTGTCTATTGCTGTTGAAATACATATTTCACTTCTAGTAGTATTGTCTCAGATACAATTATTAAATTAATAAAAGCTTGCAATTAACTTCTTTTAAAAATAATCTCTCAGTAGAAAGCCTAAAACTTGTTCGTAAAACTGTAACGCATCATTTTCAACGCCGAATTTGTTAGTAAATTAAATACGACAGTTCCACCAGTAAATTATGATGAAATCCGGTTAATAAGACTCTGTGCTATTCCTGCAGACAGACATAAAACATTAATAGGGGCTGCGATAGCTGGTTAGCAAGTACAGCTGAAAAAACTGACCTCGGAAGCACCTTGCATGCATCATTAAGAAGGCCTGCCCCGTACTTGTTAGTTCAGGCTCCATTATTCTGTTTGCGTACATTATGTTCAGGGAATCGAACTAACATTCCCTAATCCAGATTACTCCATTATAATGCCCCCCCCCCCGTATTAATACTAACTTCTGCTTCTTGGCCTGAGTAATCCGGCCCGGACCGCGTTTTATATTCAGACTGGACGGATACAAGATGGGGGATTTTGCACCTGCGGAATATTAGCAGGGGTTGGGGCTGGCGCAGACCTTTCTGCCGTCCCTGGGGCATTGACGGGCTCATCTGCAACAAGGTCTAGCAGGGTTTGGGTTCTCAACCTGTGGTTTAACGCGAGATTAAAATAGGGCCAGCCAAAGATGAACTCTGGCGTTTGTTGACACGTGGGTAGCTGCTGGTTAAAACAGGAAGCTTTCGTTTACGTCTCCATAGCAAGTTTATATATATATATATATATATATATATATATATAAAATTTAGACCGGCCAGAGGCCGTTTACCAAAGTTATCTCTGTTTTCTGTTTTCGTTTTCATTTGTTTCCTTTGTTTTACTTACACCAATACAGGGACATCAGTTTATTTTTACTAACATTTTTAACGTTAACCCGGCTATACTCGGAAACGCTGTTATCCCCTTTCCATTACAGGAGTTTGGTCTTACTAGTGCAATATGTAAACAAATCATTTTGCTACTTATAGGAGGAAAGAAAAGTAGTGTATCCATTTGTGTTACAGGGAAATATAGTATTACGATTTTCAGTTTGGTCATTACTTTACAGTATTTTATCAAAAAACAGTAGAATAGTAACAATTTTTTTTCACAAACTCAAGCCTTCAGGCAGTTATATACATTATGTAATGTCTACTTTATTCAGCATATTACTAACCTAATTTATTCCTGAGAATTTTGTGAGCACTTCCGTAAGAAACCCCAATTTCTACAGCTAACTTCTTGACCGACTTATTACGACCTCGCTGCACCTTTCTCTAGCATCTTCTGTCACCTTTGTTGGCCATCTTACACTTTTCTTCCTTTCTGTACACTCTGCTGCTCTAAATTTATCTACCAGATTAAGAACATTTCTATGAAAATATTCCGTAATGATATAGGTAATCAGGAAATTGTAAAAAAAAAAAAAAAAAAAAAACAAGAAAAACTGTTGTTCACATTCGGTTACATTGTAATTCCAGTTTCCATCATCGTCCTTCATACCTACAAATAGTAAAACAAAACTCTTGTTTAAATAATGTTGTTAAGTACCCTACCATATTATAGGGTACCGTACTTTCGGTAACTCTAATCTTCACTTGTGCTAAGTCCACACAGATAAATTCAAATCAACTTTACAGGGAGTTGTACCTGAAATCTTGATTTGCATAATACACGTCACTGTTCGTTAACAGAAAACCACAATTTAAGTCACGCGGAGTTAGTGTGCACTCGAAGTTGGTTGATTGACGGTTGTCAGCCCACTTTGAGGTCTGTGGATATAGGGGGAAAAATTGGATCGGTACTGAGTAGCTCAGTGGTAGAGCGTTGGTACGTTAAACCAAAGGTCCCGGGTTCGATACCCGGCTCCGGAACAATTTTTCCCTCGAAATTATTCAAATCAACTTTACAGGGAGTTATACCTGAAAATCTCGATTTGCATAATACACGTCACTGTTCGTTAACAGAAAACCACAATTTAAGTCACGCGGAGTTAGTGTGCACTCGAAGTTGGTTGCTTGACGGTTGTCAGCCCACTTTGAGGTCTATGGATATAGAGGGAAAAATTGGATCGGTACTGAGTAGCTCAGTGATAGAGCGTTGGTACGTTAAACCAAAGGTCCCGGGTTCGATACCCGGCTCCGGAACAATTTTTCCCTCGAAATTATTCAAATCAACTTTACAGGGAGTTATACCTGAAAATCTTGATTTGCATAATACACGTCACTGTTCGTTAACAGAAAACCACAATTTAAGTCACACGGAGTTAGTGTGCACTCGAAGTTGGTTGCTTAACGGTTGTCAGCCCACTTTGAGGTCTGTGGATATAGAGGGAAAAATTGGATCGGTGTCGGTTAGAGTTCCCGAGTAGCTCAGTGGTAGAGCGTTGGTACGTTAAACCAAAGGTCCCGGGTTCGATACCCGGCTCCGGAACAATTTTTCCCTCGAAATTATTCAGATAAATTCAGTTATGCTACACACCATACCTGTGTGAAAATAAACTTCAATAATATAAGATCTTTCTTCTATAGAAAACGCAACATATTTCTGAAACACACTGTACTTAGTACTGTTTACTTCACTGCTAGCAACAGCGGCCGTAAGTTTGTGTGACTGACGTTAAGAACCACTGCCTGCTGGATCACATCCTATGCCAGCAGTGTCAGAGTTGTATGCTCCGAAACCGGTTGTGGTGCTAGAGACGTCCAGTCGGAGCGTGAACTTGCTTATGTCTGTGGAAGCACCGGAGCTCGCAACGAGTTATAGTGGAGCGCTCCGCTCCGTTTAGGCTGTGTCTGATAACGCTGTCCTATGCGATAAGATGCGATCCAGCAGGCAGTGGCAAGAACATTAGTGAAAGGGGTGGGAGCCAAGTACATTCAGAAACGCAGCTACAATAAAAATTGAAGTAAAAATAAAATGATGTCCCTGTACAAACACAACACCCATGCCCAAGGCGGGACTCGAACCCACAACCCTTCGGACCAAGCGATAGAGACATGCCGTGCCCCTACCGCTTGAGCCATCCGGGCCGGCAGTTCATACAGGCTTTATTTATTTCATTTATTTATTTATCTTTTACGTTCCCGCATGCCTTTACTATTACTATTATGACAAGTGTTGTATTGCATGTTTCCACGTATTCACATTTTTTTTTTATGTTCTAGTGATATTTAACTTATTTTATATTTTTGTTTTCATATTTTCCGATAATGGAATATCTCTAATGTGATAAGTTGAGCTACATATAAACATAATTTTCCTTACTGTGTGTACTTAAAAATATTGTATTCATTGTATGCTTTGTACTGCACTATTTTATTACTACTATTAGTATTATTATTACCATTAGGCCTGCTATTATTATTTTATTATTATTATTAATATTATTATTATCATTATTATTATTATTATTATTATTATTATTATTATTATTATCAATAATTGTCTTATTTTTTTATACTTTGTAGGCCTCATTTATTTTTGACCTGCTGTTCACATTTTATTATGCTTTTTTCTTTCTTTCTGTATGTTATATATTATGTCTGATTTCTTCTTACTTGTTGTTTACATTTTATTATTATTATCTTATTCAGTTTTGTGTGTACTTTGTAAATTTGTAGTGTTTTTGTAACGCAATCTTTACTCCTGGTTGAGTGTTAGAGAAGCCGTATGGCCTTAACTCTGCCAGGTTAAATAAATCATCATTATTATTATTATTATTATTATTATTATTATTATTATTATTATTATTATTATTTACGCTTATATAGGGAAGCGTGAAAGTTTTTTTTTAAACAGTGTGGAATTTACAATAACTTCTCCCATATATTCGCGGGGAAACGTTCCAAAACCTACCGCAGATACACGAAACCGCGGATAACAGCGAACCCTATAATTTTCTTTTCGATAACATAATACCGATACAGTTTAACTGACAAATTACAAACAATAAGACATTATAAGCATATAATAATAATAATAATAATAATAATAATAATAATAATAATAATAATAATAATAATAATACTTATGGCTAGACAGTGGATGCGGGATGACTTAAAGAAAAGTGAAGTTGTTTCGCATCAGAGTATATGGCACGTGCCGCGCCGTCCGTCTTTTGTGTACCTGGCGAGTACAGCAGCGTACAAAACGAAGGAACCCCGGTCCGTTCATACAGCTCGACCAAGTTAAGTCTGCGAGCCGAGAGGGGAAGTTGGAGGCAGTTCTGTAGTGAAAGGAGGTGGTAACCAGAGGAGACCAGTACAGTCTCATTTGACAGCAAAGTTTTCCTACTGTGCTTCAGTTCATAGAGCGGTAACAATTTAAGACGCTTTGAAATAGACTGTACTTCTACTTCTGCTTGACAGTGAGGTTTGGCGTTCTGATTGGCAAGCGTGGAGAAAGTTGCATGAGGGGGGAGGCAGCGTAACTGTTGCCTTTACCTGAAGACAAGGACAAAAAATGCGTGCGCTCCGTAGTGTATTTTAAACGATGTGCACACGTTGAAATCTGAGCGTCAAGTGACCTATGTGGCAACTGTGTTTTGCCTCTACATTCCATCCCGATATCCCCACTCGCAGACTTGACTTCGGCAAGCTGTAGTAACATTGCAACGTAATGTCTGCAGTTGTGTTATCCTGCTCAAGTATTTAGTACGCGTTGAATATGTTGTGCTGATCCATTCATAATGGCAAAACGTTAAATTCGCTCAGAGATATGAAATGCAATTAAGAAGTATGAGAGTGACATTTTATGTGTTAAAGAAGACAATATCGTGTGTAATGTATGTAAAATTGAAATAAAAACCAGAACAACTCTGGTTATAAATAAATAAATAAATAAATAAATAAATAAATAAATACATAAATAAATAAATAATCTATCCTAATAATAAACCTGTAGCTGAAATTTTTCTGGTAATTTTCGATTTTCCAAAAATAATTGGTCCTAACATATATAATTAACCGCCCTGAAACCGAAAATCGCTTTTTTGAAATTTTTGTTTGTATGTCTGTCTGTCTATCTGGATGTTTGTTACCTTTTCACGCGATAACGGCTGAACGGATTTCGATGAACATTGCAATACAAATTAAATTCGTTGTAACTTAGATTTTAGGCTATATGGCATTCAAAATATTTTATTCAAAAGGGGAGTTATAAGGGGGCTTGAATGAAATAAATTGAAATATCTCCCTTATTATTAATTTTCGTGAAAAATATTACATAATAAAAGTTTCTTTAAATCTAATTTCCTATACGTTTTACTCTATGCAAAATTTTGATAGGACTGATATTTAATGAGATAGATGAGTTTCAAAATGACAATAACAACGCCATCTAAGGCGGCGTAATGAAATAAAAAACAAATGACTTCGTCTATAAGGGGCCTTGGACAGCAACAATCGAAAGCTATTAAACATAGCCTACAGTGAATGTTTCTGTGTTTGTATGAAGTAATATCGGAAGCTAAATTAACCGATTTGTACAATTAATTATTAATTCACCATTGGAAAGTGTAGTTTCTCTAGATGGACATAATGCTATAATGTTATTACAGTATCTTCTGAGTGAATCGAGGGAGGACAGGTAAGATTAAAATAGCTTCAAATATGCAGAGAAAACTTGATAGGCTATTCTGTACATTCGTTTCCTGTATTTCCTAAAATAATTTTTATGACCAAATGAGTGGTTTCTGGATCAAAATTATCGCATTTTAATTTCTTTAATACAATTTAAATTAAGTAACACAATAAACGATCTATCCTTCTATCAAACACGAATGTTCCCTGGATCAAATGTCCTATTTTAATTATGTAATTACTTTATATTTATTTCTAACGGGTGCAGCGGAGCGTACGGGTACGACTAGTAAATAAATAAATAAATAAATAAATAAATAAATAAATAAATAAATGTTAAACAATGTGTGATGAAGTAAATTACTACGAAATACAGTATATAGGTCAATAACTGCATATTTGAAGCAAAGAGGCATGAAAGAAACGAGATACGATGTTCGGTTGGTACCTTCCTGCAGGTAAACATAGACCAGGAACAAAAAAGTAGAAAAGTATAAACGTCGACAGTAAAAATGAAGTTATGTGCGACACACTAACACAATCAATTTTAGCCTCTGTCCGAACCGGTTTAGGCTTGTGAAATGTCCCTCAACAACCACCACCCACATGCAACCTCAAAATCCACTGGTCGCACCACATATAAACACTACTGCGGTCACGTGATTTGCATCCATCTGTCCAACCCAGATGACAGGGATGAAACAAGCTGGTCGCCAAGTCCAGCGAGAAGGAGGGCACCGTAGGGGACATGGGGATATACGGATCTTTATTAAGCCACACAAGTTAAAATAAGCCATAAATTCTGTGGAATATTGGGGGGGGGGCAGAATTCTGCACAAGTGTCCGAGAGAACTTTAATTGACATTTCTCAAAAATGTTCTTACATGTTTTGCAGAAAATACCAGTCTGATTTTTCATCCATGGAAATTGCTAGAGGGATACAAGGACTACATTTTTACAAAAATATGGCCAAAATATGTTTCGGTTTTTGTACGAAAATATTCCTTGGGAACTTGTGTCTCTACGTCTTCTTTGAGCTTCAGGAGCGATTTGTATACAGGTCTGCTCCATATGTCAGTATAGTAGGCCAGTGTTCCGCAACCGGTGTGCCTCCACAAGGTGAAAGGCGTGACGCGAACTTTTACCTAATAGTAGACTTCGTTGAATTGCCACACGCAGCATGCAATCAGGTTGCCGATGTACGGTAGTATAGAAGAGGTGAGCGACCTTCCGGTCTCGTAGTATAAGCAGTCCATGTTAAAGAGTTGTGACCGGTCGAAATAGATAGAGCAGCTACAGCTAATGTATACCTATGTAAGCACTTGTTTTTGCATTACTGTGGTTGAAACAGTCAAAGCTTAACATTTGTTCAGTGCAGACAAAAATTCAATCAAACATGCCACAATGAGAGTGTTGCTGTTCCAAATAATATTTTCTCCTGGAATACCCTTACCCCCACAGCCAGTCTTGACCCGTTGGAAAACGTGTTTGGATGCTGTTAATTATTATGCAGAACATTAAGGCAAAATAATGGAGGTAATTGATGCATTGGATAGCGCAGACAGTTCCGCTGTTGCAGCTGTAAAATCATTGCCTTCTGAACAGCTATTGGAAGATATCCTGTTCATTGATTCTAATTTTAAAATCGTGTCCAAAAGCATCACCCTGTTAAAATCGTCTAAACTACAACTCTCAGAAGCCCTTAATATAGTGGGTAAAGTATCACAAACCGTTATCCAAAATAACAACTCACTAATTTCAGAAAAAGTGGAATGTAAGTTGAGAAACATTATTGCTAAAAAGTCTGCCTATTCACAGCTTCGTATTATAAATGATATGGTCACGACAAGACGTCTGAAGTTGGTGTACTAAAAAGTAGTGACTTTCCGTTCTTCAATTATGCACCTATTACATCGTGTGATGTTAAAAGTACATTTTCCCAATATAAAAACTGTTTAAGTGACCATCGGAGGAGATTACTTTGCAGTCGCTCAAAATGTACGTAACTCTTATCTGCAATGCACATATTTAAGGATGATGTGAGTATATTACATTAAATTTTAAGAGTTAATATATCTCACTATGAAATAATTGTGTATTTACATGTTTAGACATTTCCTAATTCAATGATCATTCATTATATTTCTCGAATGCAGGATACAGGTTTTATTGTAACCGCAGTATACTGCTCAGTATTTACATCAGAGGCATACTCTATCCGTTGCACGTCCCCTTCTCATACAGTCTATACCGCGTGCGTAGTAAACTTTACGATTCTCGTGGCAATTGCACGAAGTCTACCTATTATTGTAAGAAAATAATAAACTTAATTAAAATTAAACTAAAATTAAATTTCTCTCTCTACTGACACAATTAGCCGCCGAGTTAGTGACATGTCCATTATGAAGGAGAATTTAATTTAATAGTCTGACCCAATATTTTGGGTTTGCCCTGCGACATAGAATAGCTCACAATAAAATTTAAAATGAAAAATTATATAAACAAAAGTGAATAAGACATAAGAAAAAAACTAGAACCAAGTGTAATTTAAATTGAATGTACACCAATAAAGATACTGACGAAATATCGCTAGAGAAAATTTTATAATGGTGGTGACGATGGCATCTTGAAGATCTCTCGTCAGCCTGTATTTTTCCCTCCACTTTACAAAGGCTTTCGGGATGGTCCCTCTCGCTCCGAAGAAGAGACCGGTAACTGTGATTTTTTCTATGTTGTATTTCGCCGATAGGTACTGAATCGTGGGCTCGTAGATTTTCTTTTTCTCTTCGTTCACTTCAGATGGTTGAGTGGCTTAGATTTCAAACCTGATGGTAGGATCAATTATTTCGGCTGTCTGTTTATTCCTATTTATAGCTATGATATCGATCCTACGATTGCTTCCACCATCAGCAATACAATGAACTTCCTCGTGAACGTCTAGATTCTTGGATCGAAGTGCATCTGCGATCATAGAACGTATGGTGTTGTGACGTTTTATTCTGGGCAACTCCAGGAAGTTCTCACTTCAGATCGACGAGTCCACCGATATTAGCGGTCATGCATGACTTCTTTCCTACATTCGATACATTCATGGGGATGTAATTGCATTTCTTTGTGCAAAGAAATGCCCAAGCGAGCAACCGGTGAAGAAATATTTCGCACAACTAATGAATATGTGGTCCGTAATTAATTAACAACGGAGGATTGCGTTAGCTTTTTACAGATGGAGCCGCTTCTATGACAGGATTCGTGGCTAAAGTACGTGAAGTATATCCTAACATATGGAGCGACCATTATCTCATTCACCGCTAAGCCATTGTTGCTGAGTCTTTGCCAGCTCCTCTGAAAATTGTGATGTACGAAGTTGTAAAAGTTAATATACACTCAGGGACAAAAAAAACCGGACACTTTAATATTTCCTGGTATTTTGCAAAACATTATCTTCTCATACAATATTATGGTAGCCATCTGTTATTATGGAGACGTGTATACATTGTTGATTGTTTTTTGTTTTATAAACAAGCCATTACAACCAAATATTCCAATTTTGCTTTCGGAGTCTCACCTATAACAATTTTGTCTCAACCATTTTGTGCTTCATTATCGTTATCATTCGTTATTTCTTAATTTTTACATTTTCTGAGTTTAAGTGGGGTTGTAACATTTGTCTTAAAACAAGATGCGACCTGAAGATGTGGCTCGAGCTGTAGCCCTTTACGATGATGGACGCAGTGTACGTTACATTGCAAATGTTATGAATATGGCTAGAAGCACAACCCATGATGCCATAAAACGGTATAGAGAGACCCTAGAATATACCAAAAGACCAGGTTCGGGTCGTCCAAGAGCTACAAATCCAAATGAAGACAGGTATATGGTGTTGAGAGTTCTTAGGGAGCGCAACCTGCCGGCTACTAGTGTAGCCCAGCAATTTGTTAACATGCATGGACGCCCAATTTCGGCCAAAACAGTTAGAAGGAGGTTGAAAGCAAGTGGACTGATATCAAGTAAACCTGCAACTGGTCCCAGACTTCTCAGGATGCATCGAGTTGAACGACTGCGTTTTGCAAATGATCACAGAGATTGGAGAAATGGACAGTGGAGCTGTGTTCTGTTTACCGATGAGTCCCGTTTCAATCTGTGCTCACCTGATGGACGTGAAAGAGTTTGGAGAAGGAAGGGAGAACGATTTTCACAGTGTTGCATTTCCGAAAATGTGCCGTATGGAGGTGATGGAGTGATGGTTTGGGCAGGAGTGTGTACGGATACATGTACAGAGTTGGTTTTTGTTGAAAATGGAAGACTAACAGCTGATAGGTATATAAATGAATGTTTGGCTGATCATGTTGTGCCATTTGGCCAATTTGTAGGCGATAATTTTGTTTTAATGCATGATAATGCACGGCCGCATATTGCCCATGCGGTCGGAGATTATCTCCAAGAAGTGGGAATCCATATTCTTCCATGGCCAGCAAGGAGTCCAGACATGAACCCAATTGAACACATGTGGGTCATGCTGGGACGGCGTGTTAAGAATAGACGACCGAGACCAGAATCGTTACAAGAGTTGAGGCGAGCACTTGGCGAAGAATGGGAACTTATTCCTCAAGAAGACATTGCTAACCAAATTGAGAGCATGCCAAGACGTATGGATGCAGTTATTCAAGTCAGAGGGGGTAATACCCGTCACTAAAAATAATTTTTTAATGTTTAAGGCACCATAAAATGAAAAAACAGTTACACCAAACGATGCCATAGTTATGCAAATGTAATCTTTCAGGTAAAGCTCCCTGTAAAGCAGATTTGAATAATTTCAAGGGAAAAATTGTTCCGGGATCGATACCCGGCCCCGGAACAATTTTTCCCTTGAAATTATTCGATGCCAAAGTTATACGCCCTTTGTAATTTTTTGTAAATTTTCTCATCAGAGATTTTTTTCTTTTCAAATGTTGTGGTATAAGGTGCTAAATGAAACATTATTTTGTTTAAATGGGTTTTGTTTCATTTTGAAATAATTGGCAACAAAATACAAGCAAGTATAGAAGTGTCCGGTTTTTTTTTTGTCTCTGAGTGTATTATTGTCATTTTCAACTACATATATGTGTGAACTGGGCTTCTCGACGTTAACTGAAATTAAAACATTAAGGAGGGAGAGACTCAAATCCATCGATGAAGAAATTAGGCTTGCACTGTCAACAATTCCGACGCGGTGCAATATTTTTGAGGGGACTTAACATTTTGGTGTGCCGTGTTGAGTCTAGGCCTGTCTAGGGTGTGCCGTGAGTAAAAAAAGGTTGCGGAACACTGTTGTAGGCCTGTCTCTTTTCACAAGTTCGTTCTCTTCTCAAAACTACATTTCTGATGTTCAAGAGGCTGCACGAGCAGGCAGTTGTCGCCAAATTCAATTAAAATATTCGTACGTGTCCATTAGAGATGAACAAAGATCGAGAAAGCAAGAATAACAGCGCCCGCAAAGCCGAAAACCCGCACGACAATGTTGTATACGTCGCTTCCCTGACGTAAAGACTGTTTCGAGACGCCGGGATTGATCACTCCCGAAGTCCCGAACGTCAAGCAGCCTTGAATCGTCACAGTTGTTTATACCTGACTGAACTTTAATCTACTTTGGCAACTGTTATATATGTATGAACAATCAAGTAGCCTATTTAAAACATCATCTCTACCTCTCAGTGTATAATAATCCATTCCCAAATCTTTATTTAATTACTAGGCCCTTATTAAAAGGCTACGAATTTTCTTTTCATATGTTTGAGATCAAATGTGCAATCTCAAGTAAAAAGATATTAACGTTATGTTTTATATTTCTTAGAAATGCAAATTTATTTGAGAATTGTTTTCTTTTCTCTATTTATAGAACTACAGGTAATAGGCCTATCATATAATAGAACCAGAACATTTTGATAACTAAGATACTGTTCTGTTTTGTCTTTTTGTCTCATTTAAACATTTATAATGTTATTTATTTCAATTATGTATGTTATTCAAAGTTACGAAATCTTTCCACGCCAACCAAATGCTATTTCGAGAATGACGAGACGAGACTCGAAAGACAAATGCAACGAACACAACGAGCGAGAGCGGCAGTTAGTTTTGTTCATCCCTAGTATACGGAGACTAAAAGAAATTTGGAACTCAATAAACGGTTCAGGCATCACATAATAATTTTTAGTCGCCATGGTTACATGCTGCTTCGTATTTGCCCCCCTCCCCACCTGATTTTTAAACGAATTAAGATACTTTAGATTTGATATTTGAATTAACAAATGAAAAAAAAAACATAAATGTCAGCACAAACTTAAAATAAAACAAATTATGGGTACATGCTTTAAGAGTCTCTATAAGCTATACATTACAATGAATGAATGTAAAGATTTCGAGATATGATCTATATTCCATGTAGAATCAATGTAGTGTTCAAGTATGCTATCAGAACCTGATGACAAGCTCGAAAACGTTGTCCAAAGACAATATAAAATTGTATTAAAGATAAGTTATTGACGGAAATAAAGGCTTTTCTATAGCACAACACAAAAATTCAATTTCCATTATTCTAAGTTCTACGGTGCGAGAATCTGTGACAACTCAGTTAGGTTAGGTTAGGTTAGTCTTTCCGTATGCCTTGCATATTATATGAATCTATGGAAGATTAGGTTAGATTAGTGGTCGGTTTCACCAAACTTCGTTATCATTATAACGTCTCGTTAAATAATTTAATGACACGTTAGTCAGTTTTTGTGTTTCACCAAGTATCATTATTGCTAACGCATCTTTAAATTCATCGTTAATTTATTAGGACCCATTCGTCGCGTTAAAACAGTAACGGTGCGTTAAGAAGTCAACAACATGGCGGACGTAATTATTCGTTGATGAAGTTCTTTATTTAGAACTTCAACATAACGACGAACTTATATGTTGTAATAACACTCGGAATAATCATTTTGAAGATTTAAGTGATAAAGAACTCCACGAAAGCTACATATTAAGGAAATAAGTAGTAAGAATGATTCCAGAAGAAACTGAATACCGGTATACTGTATAGGTTAGAATACGACAGATAGAAATCACCCACTTAACGCCTCTTCAACAGATTCTTCTCGATTTAAGATAACGTTGAGGGAAGTTTTGAAATGGTAATTGATTATATGAACGGGGTATCAAAAGCTGTATTGTCTAGATATGTGAATAAAGTATCAGACGTACTATCAACATTACAATAGTCATTATTTCTAGCCCTAATAAAGGCCTAATAAGCTTATAGCTAAATTTTATGTTGTCATAGACATCATAGATTGTGTACATGTTCCAATCGTATATCCTGGCAGAAATATAGCCAAAAGATTCTGCAATAGAAGATCCTATTTTTCCTTCAATATTCAAACAATTTCATAGGCCTATGTAACGCTCCGTATAGAAAAATTGTGGCTAAACTAGCGCTGAGGTAGTTTCCTTCGTACTCTGCTTATACACCTTGCACATACGAATCTGTGACAGGTTACGTTTGATTAGTTTAGGTTTTTGTTATGCCTTCCATATACGATCAACTGCATTAACACAAAAAAATCCCTTATAAATTCAACGATTTTCACTTCTGAAACCAGCAGAACTACCTCAGCGCTAGTTTATTGAAATTGTAATAGGTTAGAATACGACAGATAGGAATCACCCACTTAACGCCTCTCCAACAGATTCTTCTCGGTTTAAGATAATGTTACGGTCTACACGGATAGCACAACATTCCAAAGGAGGGTGCTTTTTAAATAGAAAGAGTGCAAAGAGATTTTCTTTTAGGAGACAATGGATACCCCTTAAAATCCAAATTAATGACACCTGTCCTGAATCCTGCCACACAAGCATGGCAAAATTGTTACAGGGTACTAATAAATCTGCATGAAATACAGTGGAAAAGTAGTATGCAATTTATGGAAGAGGCGATTTCCCGTCCTAAATTTAGGCCTAATATAACTGCTTAGAATGCTTTGTGTGGCATCAGTTTTGAAGCTGTCGATCTTATAGTCCGCTAAATTTTCTTAGATTTCCTTTAGAAGTTACAATGTAACTGCTCTACATTCCTATTATTTACATTTGGAAGCAGCTGTCTTTTTTTTTTTAATTGCGGTATGACAACATACTGTATTTAGGAAGATGTTCTTAAAATTACTGCCGCTTACCCGTTTGCCTATGATTGTTTCCTCATGCCAAACAAAGTCAGCCATGATCATATGTAACCAATGAAATTCGCGATTTCGAAGCCATGGTCGTATGAAAAACAAAACATGCAAGATACAAGTACAAAATCCCCTCGTTAGTAAACGCCTGTTAATTTTAAAGATACGAGGCTTGGCGAAACAGTCAACTTTTAAAGATCCCGTTAAAATTAAACGATCCATTTGTTGACAAGTCGTTTGTGCTGATTTAAAGAAGCTTGGTGAAACCGGCCATAGGTGTTTAGTATACCTAGGATGTACGAATCTGTGAAGGTTACGTTAGATTAGGTTAGTTTAGACTTTTTGTGTGTCTTGCATACAATAAGTCAAGTAAAATGCCGTTCATTTTGAAGTGTACTATCTCTCTATTTCATGTATTAAATAATTACTTTTAAGTTACGTACACCGATCATTTATTTCCAATTTCAGGTATTTTTGGTATGTTTTCAAGTCAACTGACGTCCTGTATGAATTCTTCACATTCAAAACTACCTTCCCTCTGAAAATTAGACAATTTTTCCACTTTTTTCGTCAAAAAATCTTCAGAGTTGAGTGCTATAGAAACCGCGAAATAAATTCTTATAACTAAAATGTGATTCCCAATTTTACCTATTATTTTGTAGGTAATGTATGATTGGTTCAATTTGTAGTTCCTTCATAATGACACAATTTCTCATGTAATCCAGTTTTGTGTACGTCTCATACAGGCCCATTTAATTTATCCCGCGCTTATTCTCTGTACTACTTTATATGAAACATCAAAATTCTAGTCACTTTCTACCGACTAAAACACATTTGGACAAGTTAAAAGTAACCATAAGTGCTCTCAGCTGTCTGTATTCTGTTAAAGTGATTTCTAGTCATTCGAAAATCATCTTGTATTCAAAGCTTATTTATAATGTACGTAGTTCTGAGTTGTGCTCAATTCAAATCATCCCTATTTAGCTACGTACAATCCAGGTCTTACTGTATATTATTCATAGACTGAAAACTGTATTTGAATGGTCAAGTAACTCAATTCTGAATTAAATTTAACAGACGAAGCATTGGGCCGATTAACGGTCTATGTTACAATCTGCTAACTGTGCAGGAAGAACAAAAATGTTACATCGTAATTCCGCTCGTAAATTTACTATCGGACGGGCAACACAGAGCGTTATTCCATCAATATGTTTTATATACTAAGCGAAGTATACGATTGTATGTTATTGAAAGTCGTATTACACATCATAGAAGTTTGTAACATTTTTAACTCCACAGAAATGCTACTGAGGAATACAGACAATAAATAATTTTATACAATCAGAATATTATGAAATAAATTACAAGAAATCAATAAAAAAATTAAATTATGAACAAAATTATTATGACATTTATTCTTAAATGCTATATATTAATATGAATTAACACCATGTAATTTATTAAAGTTACACTCAATGTTATATTATGAACTAGCCGTACCCGTGCGCTCCGCTGCACCCGTTAGAAATAAATATAAAGTAATTACATAATTAAAATAGGACATTTGATCCAAGGAACATTCGTGTTTGATAGAAGGATAAATCGTTTAATATGTTATTTAATTTAAATTGCATCCAAATAATTAAAATGCGATCATTTTGGTCCAGAGAACACTCATTGGTGCAATGACAATTCCTTTAACATGTTTCTAATTTTTATTACATGCAACCATAGTTTAATGAACATTGACATCATTTAGATTTAATGTGTATATTTTATTTTACTTGTTATAGGTTTCCACTGAATTATGGTAATAACTTAATTTTAATCCTTGTTTTCTACGTATTCAGTAAATGGCGTTTGGCCCACTATGGTTATGAACCCTTCAAATAACTTAAATTATATTATATAATATGACATTACATATATTATATTATATTACATTATATTATATCAGAAGTTACTGTAATAACATTATAGCATTATGTCCATCTAGAGAAACTACACTTTCCAATGGTGAAATAATAATTAATTATACAAATCGGTTAATTTAGCTTCCGATATTAGGCCTACTTCATACAAACACAGAATCATTCTATGCAGGCTATCTTTCATAGCTTTCGATTGTTGCTGTCCAAGGCCCCTTATAGACGAAGTCATTTGTTTTTTATTTCATTATACGGCCTTAGATGGCAGTTATTTTAATTTTAAAACTCATTTATCTCATTAAATATCAGTCCTATCTAAATTTTTCAAGGAATAAAACTTATCGCATATTATTTTTAAAGAAACTTTTGTTATGTAACATTTTTCACAAAAATCAATAATGAGCGATATTTCGATTTATTTAATTAAGGCCCCCTTATAACCCCCCTTTTAAATAATGTATTTTGAATGCCATATAGCCTAAAATCTAAGTTACAACGAACATAATTTATATTCCAATTTTCATCGAAATCCGTTCATCCATTATCGCGTGAAAAGGTAACAAACATACAGACAGACATACAAACAAAAATTAAAAAAAAAGCGATTTTCGGTTTCAGGGTAGTTAATTATATATGTTAGGACCAATTATTTTTGGAAAATCGAAAATTACCAGAAAAATTTCGGTTACACATTTATTATTAGTATAGATAAACATACAATATTGATCCAATAATAGCACTATTATTAGAAAATAACTGCAGTATTGAGATATAGGGACACCATTAAATTAACCAAAGTTGTAAAAATAACAAATGAATAGAGAAAATTAAATATTACAGTTGAGAAATTGTTGTGGGTTTGAATTTGAACCCCTGTCCCGAATATTCAGTATCCATCCCAACAGGTGGTTTATCTGATAAGTATAAATTTTATTAATAATGATAGAAAAAAACAATAATGAAGACAAAAACAATCAGTTTTTAATGCTGACTGTAAGAGAGTAATACATTTTAAACAGCTCCTTTCTGACATCAAGATCAAGCTGTGTTCACATCTTACAAGAATTTCCACAAATCTGTTCCTGAAACGAAATACCTTGATATTATTTTAAGATAACTATAGTGGCAAAACACAACATAGACAAACTAACACTAGGTAAAGTGTAAATTAAAATACAACTAATAAAATACTGCAAAAATAAGACAGGAACTTACATTACTTGGGGGAGCTTTCGTACTAACTTCGACTTCGTCTTCCTTGTTGTATACTCAAGACCACTATCTCACAGCGAATTTCGTAACACATCTTTCCACTTATTAATATTAATTTGTCTGGATCTTTTTTGTTTTAGATGTATTTAGCCGGTCAATATCTACCGCAGAAATCGTTACAATCTTGCAGTCATCCATTTTACTAATAGATCGTGCGAAACCTGATACGCAGAGTTCAAGTACCCAGTGTTCGTAAAGAGAACGAACTCCCGTGCAGTAACTGCCGATACGATGTAAACAACTGGATACGCTAGAAGTGACTAGTGACATAGACCGATGTTTCAACCAAGAAATTCATGGTTGTATCTCGTGTAGAAGCGCCTCTGATACAGATATTGAAAAACAATAATGAGACCGGGAAATCAAAATCTCCCTAACTCCAATAAACCAAATTTTACAGGAGAGAGCAAAAACTTATTATTTCTCTTACTAACTTTAAATATCATACATTTATCTATTAATATTGTGTAAAATTACATTCTTTATTAATTAAATACTTCAAAAGCTAAATTTTTACATTACCTTACGCTACAATTTGAAATAAACACTGCTGGAGTTAGTGGTTTTCTGACTTCCACAGTGTACGAATTAAGAAAAGTGAATAAATATGAGCCATGTGAAGAAAAAAAGATAAGTATATCATAATTCCCTTATGAAAAATTAGAATATACAAGAAAATGGAAGTATATTATTAATATTAACATTGCTACATTTTTTTTTTAAATTTCAAATATATGAGACAGAAAATCACAAATTATCATAACGCACAAACAATATTAAAATGTTAACACAGTCCCATTCATGTTTTTTTTCTCTCATTCTAATGTTCTTATTGTGTATCTAGATTCTAGATTATTACTGTCCGCAAAGAGAGTTTGGTAATTCATCCTACTTTCCTCAGAAATAAACTGCATTAAAGTTTGCAAGTCCTTTTGCTTTCTTCTTTCAATGGCAATGCTGAATTGTACTTTAGTTGACTGGGGAATGACGCATCTGTATTGGGTTTCTGGAAGTTAATCGGCTCGATATTGTGCCTTTAATAGTCTTACTCACATGGATTTCATAGATTTTCGTGACATTCTGAATACCGTATCGTATCACTTTACTCAGCTAGTTGAGCGATAGTGTTGCCACCTACCGGGAAATTAAGCTTGGAAAGCAAAAACTCTGTTATACCATGGAGTAAGAGGAGTTCTGACTTCCACGAGTTTTAAAACAGCCCCCAGAATGCAGATGAATGTCGATATTAGTGTATTCTTGCCTTCCACGCATGCGGGACAAACTAAAAAGCATCATCCAGCCCTTAATTCAATTTTGTCAAAAATTGTAATTCGTGGGTTTTTGATCTCCCTGTCTCATGTGGTAAGACTACTGGGTGTTCAGTTCAAAATGTGTCTTGGCTCGCTGTATGCCGTCATGTGGCTAGTTGATGAGCCTAGAGAATTCAATCTTCCTACACTTCCGCAAAGGTGTATTACCTAGGAGGCAGAGAAGATGGCTAGCAAGTACGGCGTTCATTCTGAAGAGTACGTACCGATGCGTACGATAACGCCGGTAGTGGCAGGAATGTGAACTGTTTGGAAATACGTACTGTCGGGATATGGGGAGAGGGTTAAGACGATTACTTACGTATTTGTTGACATTAACTTCGACGGTCAACATGGACAAGGAGCATTTGATTTGTGTTGTGGAATGTTACCGTACGCAACCGATGATAACAAATACCCTGCGTACGACTTGCCGGCGCAAAACACAGTTCGAAAGAGGTTATGGTAGCTCACAGACCGTACAGACCGCCATCTGTTGCTACGACGTTCAAGTTATACCGTACACGTTCTCAAGTTCAGATTGAAGAACGCCTTAAATAATACGCAACTTCTCTAACATATCAGCTGAAACTCGCTTCAAATCGGTGACCCAACAACAGTGACGTCATGACACACTTTGAAATGAACATCCAGTATACAGAGCATTATTCCATTAAAAACTCGATTTTGAAAAATTTTAACCGTTGTTCGTTCCAACGTTTCAGTTTTTAACAGTTTAATAGGACCTGATATATATTAAATTTAGAAAAAGAAGAAGAAGAAGAAGAAGAAGAAAGTAATGAAAAAGTAAGAGATGAAGACGATGTAGCAGAATGTTTGAAATTGTGTAAAATTCAATTAAATCACACTGACTCAATCAAGAAACTTAATATAATAATGATCGCCGTGCAGTACTCACACACACAACTCTCCTCCACTTTGAGGGCTAGCCTCTTCTTTGATGTCCATCCCATACACTAAGTGCTTCTGCCCTGGAGACGTTAAGATAAACTTTGTGCCCGGCTGTACAGATCTGCTGGTCGCCGCTAACAGTTTTAATATTCATGCTCCCTTTGCGGATGGATTATGATGCAAAACGGTCAGTGGAGTTAGCCTCAAGCAGTCCCGTGATGAGGCCCTAAGGTAGAGGAGCAAGGAACAGCTAACTAGCTCAACTAAGCTACAGTACAGTCAACTAATGGCCGCCCCCCCCCCGCCTGCTTCCCCACCTCTTCCACCGGCAAAATTATCTACTAATGCCGCCGTAGCTGTGTACTGTATAGTCCAAGGATCTAAACAAGATAGCCCGCAAGGTGACTGCTGTGCTTCTAGAAACGCAGTCCGCGTGAGGCGCAAGATTTCTAGTTCGAGCTAGAAGTAGCGAATTGGGTAGTCTTTATTCTTGTTTCTCTATCAATCTTTCCAGTTATAAGCTTACGAATTTCCGCGCTGCCTCTATTCTCGTTTCTCTCCCAATATTTTAAGTTATAAGCTTATGAATTTTTTGGCTGCCTCTATTGTTGTTTCTTTAACTTTATCAATCTTTTCAGTTATAAGCTTATGCATTTTTTGGCTACCTCTATTGTTGTTTCTTTGACTCTATCAATCTTTTCAGTTATAAGCTTATGAATTTTTTGGCTGCCTCTATTGTTGTTTCTTAACTCTATCAATATTTTTTAGTTAAAAGCTTACGAATTTTTTCGCTGCCTCTATTGTTGTTTCGTTAATTCTAACAGTATTTTCAGTTATAAGCTAACGAAATTTTTGGGCTGCATTTATTCTTGTTTTTCTACCAATCTTTTCAGTTATAAGCTTACGAATTTTTTGGCTGCCTCTATTGTTGTTTCTTTAACTCTACCAATCTTTTCAGTTATAAGCTTATGAATTTTTTGGCTGCCTCTATTGTTGTTTCTTTAACTCTATCAATCTTTTCAGTTATAAGCTTATGAATTTTTTGGCTGCCTCTATTGTTGTTTCTTTAACTCTATCAATCTTTTCAGTTATAAGCTTATGCATTTTTTGGCTGCCTCTATTGTTGTTTCTTTAACTCTATCAATCTTTTCAGTTATAAGCTTATGCATTTTTTGGCTGCCTCTATTGTTGTTTCTTAACTCTATCAATCTTTTTTAGTTAAAAGCTTACGGATTTTTTGGGCTGCCTCTATTGTTGTTTCGTTAATTCTAACAGTATTTTCAGTTATAAGCTAACGAAATTTTTGGACTGCATTTATTCTTGTTTTTCTACCAATCTTTTCAGTTATAAGCTTACGAATTTTTTGGCTGCCTCTATTGTTGTTTCTTTAACTCTATCAATCTTTTCAGTTATAAGCTTATGAATTTTTTGGCTGCCTCTATTGTTGTTTCTTTAACTCTATCAATCTTTTCAGTTATAAGCTTATGCATTTTTTGGCTGCCTCTATTGTTGTTTCTTAACTCTATCAATCTTTTTTAGTTAAAAGCTTACGGATTTTTTGGGCTGCCTCTATTGTTGTTTCGTTAATTCTAACAGTATTTTCAGTTATAAGCTAACGAAGTTTTTGGACTGCATTTATTCTTGTTTTTCTACCAATCTTTTCAGTTATAAGCTTACGAATTTTTTGGGCTGCCTCTATTGTTGTTTCTTTAACTCTATCAATCTTTTCAGTTATAAGCTTATGCATTTTTTGGCTGCCTCTATTGTTGTTTCTTAACTCTATCAATCTTTTTTAGTTAAAAGCTTACGGATTTTTTGGGCTGCCTCTATTGTTGTTTCGTTAATTCGATCAGTAATTTCAGTTATAAGCTAACGACGTTTTCGGGCTGCATTCTTGTTTTTCTACCAATCTTTTCAGTTATAATCTTACAAATTTTTTGGCTGCCTCCATTCTCGTTCCTCTTCCAATCTTTTCAGTTATAAGCTTACGAATTTTTTGGCTGCCTCTAATTTTGTTTCTTTAACTTTATCAACCTTTTCAGTTAAAAGCTTACGAATTTTTGGGTTACCTCTATTGTTGTTTCGTTAACTTTATCAATCTTTTCAGTTATAAGCTTACGAATTTTTTGGCTGCCTCTATAGTTGTTTCGTTAATTCGATCAGTAATTTCAGTTATAAGCTAACGACGTTTTCGGGCTGCATTCTTGTTTTTCTACCAATCTTTTCAGTTATAATCTTACAAATTTTTTAGCTGCCTCCATTCTCGTTCCTCTTCCAATCTTTTCAGTTATAAGCTTACGAATTTTTTGGCTGCCTCTAATTTTGTTTCTTTAACTTTATCAACCTTTTCAGTTAAAAGCTTACGAATTTTTGGGTTACCTCTATTGTTGTTTCGTTAACTTTATCAATCTTTTCAGTTATAAGCTTACGAATTTTTTGGCTGCCTCTATTGTTGTTCCTTTAACTCTATCAATCTTTTTAGTTAAAAGCCTCTATTGTTGTTTCGTTAATTCTATCAGTATTTTCAGTTATAAGGTAACGAAGTTTTTGGGCTGCATTTATTCTTGTTTTTCTACCAATCTTTTCAGTTATAAGCTTACGAATTTTTTGGCTGCCTCTATTGTTGTTTCTTTAACTCCATCAATCTTTTTAGTTAAATGCTTACGAATTTTTGGGCTTCCTCTATTCTTGTACCTCTACAGTCTTTTCAATTATAAGCTTACGAATTTTTGGACTGCCTGTATTCTTGTTTCTCTAGCAATCTTTTCAGTTACAAGCTAACGAAGCTTATGGGCTGCCTCTATTTCTCTTTCTCTACCAGTCGTTTCAGCTATATGCTTACGAATTTTTGGGCTGTCTATATTCTTCTTTCTCTACCAGTCTTCTAAGTTATAAGATTACGAATTTTTGGGCTGCCTCTATTCTTGTTTCTCTACCAATCTTTTCAGTTAAAAGCTTACGAATTTTTAGGCTGCCTCTATTCTCGTTCATCTTCCAGTCTTTCCTATTATAAGCTTACGAATTGTTTGGGCTGCATTTCTTCTTGTTTCTCTACCAATCTTTTCAGTTAAAGCATACGAAGTTTTGGGATGCTCCTATTCTTGTTCTCTACCAATCTTTTCAGTTATAAGCTTACGAATTTTTAAGCTGCCTCTATTCTCGTTCCTCTTCCAATCTTTTCTATTATAAGCTTACGAATTGTTTGGGCTGCATTTCTTCTTGTTTCTCTACCAATCTTTTCAGTTAAAGCATACGAAGTTTTGGGATGCTCCTATTCTTGTTCTCTACCAATCTTTTCAGTTATAAGCTTACGAATTTTTAAGCTGCCTTTATTCTCGTTCCTCTTCCAATCTTTCCTATTATAAGCTTACGAATTGTTTGGGCTGCATTTCTTCTTGTTTCTCTACCAATCTTTTCAGTTAAAGCATACGAAGTTTTGGGATGCTCCTATTCTTGTTCTCTACCAATCTTTTCAGTTATAAGCTTACGAATTTTTAAGCTGCCTCTATTCTCGTTCCTCTTCCAATCTTTTCTATTATAAGCTTACGAAATTTTTGCGATGCCTCTACTCTTGTTTCTCTATCAATCTTTTCAGTCATAAGCTTACGAATTTTTTGGTCTGCATTTATTCTTGTTTCTCTATCAATCTTTTCAATTAAAGCTTACGAATTTTTGAGCTGCCTCTATTCTCATTTCTCTTCCAATCTTTTTCAGTTATAAGCTTACGAATTCTTGGGCTCATTCTATTCCTGTTTCTCTACCGTTTTTTCAGTTATAGACTTGCGAATTTTTGGGCTGCTCTGACGTTCATACTCGTGCAACAGGCTACTGTAAACACAACTTATGGATGTTTTTTTTAAATGCAGCAATAATAAATTATAAATGAAATTGATATTACACCGCTCTCTTAAATACTCAGCATATTGGGAACTAAATAAACTGCTTTCCCAAAATACGCTATGAAATGTTTCATATAAAACTATTTTTATCTCGAAAAGGAAGCAAAAACAGACAAAACTGTATTAAGCTCCTGAAAGCATAACTCCCTGAAATTAATGACATTACTTACGGTTCACTCTATACAGCTCGATTCAGCGTTAATGGCCCCTGTCCTTGGTTGTTTGGCTAGTGAGCGAGCTGTGTGTTGCGTCATAAGAAAGAAATTTAATCACAAATGTGCATAGGAGGGGAAGAGGGAAGAGACGGAATGAAAATATCTATGCTCGAAACTGAGGGACACTCATGTCAAGAAAATATGTCATCATGACATTGTTTAGTCAACAAACGTAGTGGTTAGTAACGGGACGTGTGGAAGAATATTGTGTTTTAAAAAGGAGTGTACCACGACATGATAAGAAGGAAGTGTTAGGTGTTTTGACTGCGCGGCCTGACCTGTGTGACCCAGCCCGCCAGCAGTGATGAGTAACTCGCTCATTTTTTGCAGCCTGAATCATGTACGGACTTTTTCTTCACAATTATATCAAGAATGAGTTGCTAGAATATAGCACGATCTTCGTGAACCACTCTCCATCAGGGTTGCCATATGTACGACTATATAGTTGTACGCATACGACTATTTTGACTAATTGTACGAGGTACGACTGAACACTCTATGTCGTACGCAATTTTCTACGACTATTTCACTGAAGGGAAAAAAAATATTTTGGAACTTATAATGTTGGTTTATTATTGAAATAAAATTGATGGTTAATTAGTCCCTTTTAGACAAGTTTTCTTCATTCAGTAAGTCCTTGTCTAATGTGAAAGAAACATGCTTTTGAGGGGAGGAAATGGTTTGAAACTCGATCTGGTAACTTGCCATGCAAGTCATAATTTGTCATCTTGAGCTCTAGGTTTTACGTGTACTGCGCGATTGTTTCAAAGTAATAGGCCTACATGTTTAATTTTATTAACTTCCTTGTTTGTTCGACAAAGCAAGTCTTTTATCAACAGTAATCTCACTAGACGTTTTGATTTATCTAGAGAAAATCAAAACTCGAGTGGGATTTAATTGACTATTACACGATTAGAAGAAAGTATATAAAAATTAGAAGTAACGAAGTACTCCAATACAATAAAATATTAATTGACTTACGAAAATACAACTGTCTTCAAATGTATTATTGTACCATCTCAACATTACAAATATTACGCTAGATGCATGCCAGATGGCAGTAGTGTCTTTATACAGACACTGTAATGATTACTATTCAATAAATCTTAATATTAAACAATCTCTGATACGTGACTATCCATAATATCATATAGCAGAAGTCCTTTTTATCCTCTCAGAGCAGAAGCTATAACATAACCTAACTAATATACACAAGTGTTAGAAAAGTTTTAATTAACGACGATGACATAAAAAATAAACATGAATAATTTTAAAAGGAATAATTATTGAATGTACAATTTTCAAATTTGAATGTGGTTGGTGGTTCAATTGATGATATATTGGACGTGTGCGTAATAGAAGTGGAACTCGTTGATTTAGGCCTACATGGTGTATTCAACTTATTCAGAATTTCCGAATGAATAATTTTAAAAGGAATAATTATTGAATGTACAATTTTCAGATTTGAATGTGGTTGGTGGTTCAATTGATGTTATATTGGACGTGAGCGTAATAGAAGTGGAACTCGTTGATTTAGGCCTACATGGTGTATTCAACTTATTCAGGATTTCCGAATGAATAATTTTAAAAGGAATAATCATTGAATGTACAATTTTCAAATTTGAATGTGGTTGGTGGTTCAATTGATGTTATATTGGACGTGTGCGTAATAGAAGTGGAACTCTTTGATTTAGGCCTACATGGTGTATTCAACTTATTCAGGATTTCCGAATGGTGCTCTTCATTTATTTGTAAATCGGATTTCAGAAGATGCATAGGTATGATCAGTGATTTTTATTAATTCTTGTTCTTAAATGCAATTGCGAGTCATATTTGAAACTGCTGTGCATCGACTGGAGTGGTTTGTAATTTTATATATATTTTTGACGTCCAGACCAGCGCAGTTTCAAATGTTGGCAAACAAAGAAACAAATGCTAGGGACGCGATAAAATTAAACAAATGCTAGGGACGCGATAAAATTGTGCGATAAGCAGCCATGATTGGTTGAAATACGTCCTTTCGTACCGTGTTATTGGTCAAAAGTAGTATGACGTAGTAAGAGTGTAATAGTCAGTGAAATGGTACCGCAGTAGCATTAATAAGTCTAAAAGCGCCGACATTATATAGGTGTCGGGTTTCAGTCGACTGTAGATGAATTAATTTGATTTAATTTTCAGCCGCCGCTTTGATTGGTACTAAAATATCTGCCGCTGCGCCGGTCAAAGATTAGATTTCTGCTGACTTTAAATATAACAAAGTTGTTTCTAACCAAGCGTCATCGTGCACGCTCTACGGCATACATGGGCAGAATTTTCGGTTACGTGAGGCACTCTATTTGAAATAGTTTGTTTACTAGGAGAGGAGACTGCAGAGTAGGATGGGAAATGTAAACTGCTGTGACCTGCGTCACCTTATCGTAATCGCTAAGGCGGTCAGTGGCGAATTGTTAGGAACGTGGTTAACGTAAGACTCCCGAAAACTTTTATTCAATTTGGCAAATTAATTCGGCAGCTTGAATCATAAACCTCTTTACTATTTCTCCATCATTGAATTGATTTAAATCACAGGCGAGAAATTGCGTAACTAGCCAATAATATTCCATCACGTTGTCTACGTTTATTTTCTTGAATATTCTGGCGTTTATCAAGATTACTTAATAGATTTGCACGTTCTCGACCTAAAATAATTTCAGAAAATCATATTTCGTTTTCTACCCACATTTGATATTTTTTAAATAAATTTCTTTAGGAAATAATACGTACAAACAACATTTAATTCCTCGTAGGCTACCTTTTAATGCAATGTGTTCAAGGTATAATGTCGTATTTAGTATACTATGCAAATGTTAAGATCATAAATTTTCTTCAGAATAGTATGAAAAATAACATTTACTTTGTCTTACCTTCTAATTCAGCATGTTCTTTATGACATAAGGAGTAATGTCGTTGTATATTAAATTTATTAATGCCTAATAGGATTTTCGAGCATAACATACATCGTATGTTCTCCCCTTCTAAACAGCAAAAAAACTCTTCCTCCCATTTCTCATGAAACGCGTACACACTGCTTTGATAATGTAATTATGCCACCACTGATATTACTTATGAAACTGATATAGAACCTGCCCACGCCTAGGAGCTGGGTGAGGGAGGAACGGGGACTGTGAAGGTGATGTCACTCAGAGCGATAAGCTCTGTGAAGGTCAGTGAGGCATTATTTCTCAAGTGAGGCACGATGCCCATCCATGCTTTACGGAGATAGTGTTGATGATGAAGAAATGGGTATTGATTTGTTTTGAATGTCATTGTGGATGTGAACAATAATATTATACAGTAGTAAATTCTTGAAGGTGATAATACCAGCGAAATGACTCCAGTGCCGAAAGTTACCCAACATTTGCTCTTAATGGGTTGAGGGAAACCCCCGAAAACAACCCCAACCAGGTAACTTGTCTCAACCAGGATTTGAATCCCGGCCCACTCGTTTCACAGTCAGACATACTAACCATTACTACACAGCAGTGGAATAGAATTATATATATAAATATATATACTGTATACATTAGGAAGCTGAGAAATGTACGACAATTTTATGCTGAAGTATGACAATTTTCATAAGTTGGTACGACGGTTGCGATTCCTTTATCTGGCAACCCTGCTCTCCATAAATCCTTCCAGTAGGAAGAATATCTCCGGAGTGAGAGAAGTCATCAACAGGCTTCGAGCTCACATAGAGCGTATTCCGAATCTCACCGGTGAGCAATCCGATGGCATCACGGTGTTCCGAATTCCACCGATGACGTCATTGATGCTCCACCGGTGTCGCACCGGTGCCATCAGCTTGCAGAGGTGGTGGCAGTCTCCATCAGCCGCCATCAGTGAATCTGATTGGTTCTTGTATAGGGCGGGAATTAGCAGACGAATAACATCGTGCACTGTTGTGTCATGGCGGTGTGTTCTGCTGTATTGTTTGTAATGAGCACAACGTAAAAACAATATGTTAATGGCTTATGAGGGAACATGTCAACGGACCAGTTATTACTACCGGTTCAAGAAATAAATTGTTTATGCTATCTTTTCTTTGAACGAGATGGGAGTACGAAAATTTCGCAAAATTTTGCTAGCGTAGCACAGACAACAACTTGTACAGTCGCCATGACAGCCATCGATCCTTCCAGCAGTTTTGTTCCTTATTTCGCTGCAACGTGACGTCATTGATGCCACCGGACCGGTGAGATTCGGAATACGCTGATAGCTATTGCGTCAGTGCCAAACCCCTTTCGTGAAAGAATGATCGTGCTCATCTTTTCAGATTTCTCCGTCTCTCAATTTCTGTTTTTGTCGTCGTCGTAAACATCAAACTGCTTCTGTTGACACGTATTCAGCGGCCATTATCACAGTGAGAAGTTCCTAACTAGCGAATATTTTTTTGGCTCAATTTAATTAAATATGTTTTACATAGCTGGAGTGAAACACGCCGTTACACTAAACATCGTATGGGAAGCGCTGATGCACAATGGTTTTTGCAGCGTTTATCATTATGAGGCACAGAAACGCAACTCTACTTTTTGTTAAATAAAACGCCAGCTACTCTACGTGTCTCCATAGCAACAATGCGTGCATACAGTTGGCGCTGAAAGACAGAAGAAAGTGTAGCCCAAAGGACTTAAATGATGTTAAACTGTACTGTAAATGCGAAAGGAATAACTTTCTCGCCTAGATCATGGATATCCACTATGTCTTGTATTGTCTTAGCCGAAGTCCTTGCGTCGCAGTGTGCAAAAACGCTAAGCTAACTGGACAAAATTAATAATTTCTCTGCATTCTAACGGATTATTATGAAATTTTGTACAGGCCTTACAGGTGGCACATATGTTTTGCGTACAAACTCTGATTACGTTTACACAAGAAAAACTACTCCTTTATAGCGGGTGCACTTAGATAGAAGAGAAGTTATTAATTTTGTCTAACAGATTTTCATGAAACATTGTACGGAAGTTACAGGTAGCATATATTTTTTGTTTACAAACTATATTTACGGTTCCATAGGAGGAACTACCCCTTTATAGGGTGTGCATTTAAACGAAATTAATAACTTCTCTCCTATTTAACAGATTTTTATGAAATTTTATACAGAAGTTACAAGTAGCATATATTTTTTGTTTACAAACTATATTTACGGTTCCATAGGCCTAAGGTAAAGTACCCCTTTATAGGGGGTCCAATTAAATAAAATTAATAACTTCTCTCCTATTTAACAGATTTTTATGAAATTTTATACAGAAGTTACAAGTACCATATATTTTTTGTTTACAAACTATATTTACGGTTCCATAGGCCTAAGGTAAAGTACACCTTTATAGGGGGTCCACTTAAATAAATGTCATGTGAATATTTATGCAGGCCTAAAACACTCACACAGTGGTTACAAATTTCCTTATTCCATTATTATTTTCTGTTGTTAAGCCAAATATGGAACAGTTAGGCTACCATCCCAAGCCCCTGTTTTTTAATCATACAAATATGTATTTATAGTACATTATGCAACGAGCCTATAATGATAGTAATTAAGAATCGAGTATGGATATTTATGAAACGAGGGCAAGCGAGTTTCATAATTTTCATACTAGCTTCTTAATTACCATTATAGGCGAGTTTCATACGACTTTTTATGCTCGACCATATTTCTAACTTAAAATTACCGGTATTCAGATGTATACATTTTATTTGTAACTGACAAGATCGGAAGTGACCTTGTTCTAGGTCGTGAATTGTGAGATGTGCGCAGACGCGAAAGTACTGATTTTTTTCCGAGGAACAATAATGTCATTGACCTTGACGTAGTCCCGTTAAACTTGATAATATTATAATATTATAACCTTGATTATTGAATTCGACATTGAAAAACGAGATGACAAATTGAATTTATTTGAATATTATTTACAATTAACGCTAATTATTATAGTAACAGAACATAACCTTCTGCGACAGTATTGGATTTCCAGCCTCCGTGACTTTTCGCTAATTCTCCTTCGATTGCATATCCGAGAATAATCGATACTTGCGGTTTTATAACGGTACAAAGCTGACTTGTCATTGGCTGAACACATGTAAGCTGAGTTATCATTGGCTGAAGACCTGTACTTTAATGAGTAGGTGTACTTTAATGACATGCATTAAAGGACTGCTACCAGATGTATAATTAGTACATTTCGGCATGGTCGAGCATAAAATATATTATATTACAAGCTCATTGTATAGTTTTCTTGCTCTCCTGAACAATTTACTTCAATGAACTTGGGATGTTCGTCAATTCAGGTGTTCAATTGGTATCATTTTCGATATTGATTTGACATTTTCCGAAGTTTTTCCAAAATTAAGTTTTTTTTTTCTAAATATGAATAATTAACCATTTCCTAAATTGAGGTTTTATTTTCTGAAAATAAAATTAGCTTTTCCGAAACTGAGGTAGATCGGAGAGAGAGTGAGAGAGAAAAAAAAAAATATTATTTTATGTACTGTGGCTGAATAACTCCACTGAATGGATTTCATTTCGATCAAGATCAGAATATGTATTCAGTAGTATGAACAGTATCTGACTTCCTTCCCCTCCGCTAGGAGCGCTGGCGCACGCATTTCTGGAAAGAAGCCGTCGCTCTCACTCTCTCTCTGTCTCTCTCTCCGCGTCCCTCAAATGATGGAAACTTAATTTTACGACCCACTAAAATCCCGTTCCAATTAAGCAACTTGACAATTATTAATGCACGCTACAGGGGGACGGAGCATGCGTGGTCCTTATATTGACAAGTCTCGGACACATCTAATACCTTCCCCGGATCCTTGTTACCTCCAGAAACTTGTGTAAAAACTTCCGATCCAATTAAATTATTTTACGACATACTTAAAATCCCGATGCAATTAACCAAGTTTACAATACGAGGCCTGCATCACAGATACTGCGGGCCCAGATAATGATTTAGCGCCTCGGTTCCCTTCTTTGTACGAAATTAGGGATTAACTCCGTAATGAGACTACAATCCTTGCATTCATTTCCCTGCTAGCTTCTCTGGGAAGAAAACAGCCACATGGAGCGCGGAAAAATTCACCGTTCGAGGGGAAACTGCTATTCCATTATATATTATTATTATTATTATTATTATTATTATTATTATTATAATTATTATTACTTACTTACAAATGGCTTTTAAGGAACCCGAAGGTTCATTGCCGCCCTCACATAAGCCCGCCAGCGGTCCCTATCCTGTGCAAGATTAATCCAGTCTCTATCATCATATCCCACCTCCCTCAAATCCATTTTAATATTATCCTCCCATCTACGTCTCGGCCTCCCCAAAGGTCTTTTCCCTCCGGTCTCCCAACTAACACTCTATATGCATTTCTGGATTCGCCCATACGTGCTACATGCCTTGCCCATCTCAAACGTCTGGATTTTATGTTCCTAATTATGTCAGGTGAAGAATACAATGCGTGCAGTTCTGTGTTGTGTAACTTTCTCCATTCTCCTGTAACTTCATCCCTCTTAGCCCCAAATATTTTCCTAAGCACCTTATTCTCAAACACCCTTAACCTTTGTTCCTCTCTCAGAGTGAGAGTCAAAGTTTCACAACCATACAGAAGAACCGGTAATATAACTGTTTTATAAATTCTAACTTTCAGATTTTTGGACAGCAGACTGGATGATAAGAGCTTCTCAACCGAATAATAACACGCATTTCACATATTTATTCTGCGTTTAATTTCCTCCCGAGTGTCATTTATATTTGTTACTGTTGATCCAAGATATTGAATTTTTCCACCTCTTCGAAGGATAAATTTCCGATTTTTATATTTCCATTTCGTACAATATTCTGGTCACGAGACATAATCATATACTTTGTTTTTTTCGGGATTTACTTCCAAACCGATCGCTTTACTTGCTTCAAGTAAAATTTCCGTTTTTCCCTAATCGTTTGTGTATTTTCTCCTAACATATTCACGTCATCCGCATAGACAAGAAGCTGATGTAACCCGTTCAATTACTATATTACTATATTACCATTACGGCTGTAACCATTCGTATTATTTCGACACACCGTTTTGGGTCAAGTGCTGCCGTCCACTGCTGCGGAGTAATGATTAGCATGCCTGACTATGAAACGAGCGGGCCCGGGTTCAAATCCTGGTGGGGACAAGTTAAGGCTGGTCCACAATAAACTGGGAACGGAAAACGACAACTTGGAATAGAATTTGTAGGAGGGACCCGGCACTGCGACCTGATACGATCAAGCTAGGCGCATTCCCAAACTCATATCGGCTGACTACACTAAGGTTCGCTGCGTACCCAGTCAACCCCCAGTCGTCCCTAGGCCAGCCCCCTCCGTGCGTCGCCAGCCGGCATTCGCGGAATGCTATGGGATGATGACGGAATGGAGAAATGGTGGCGGAATGATGTAAATAATAATAATAATAATAATAATAATAATAATAATAATGATTTATTTTAGCTGGCAGAGTTAAGGCCGTAAGGCCTTCTCTTCCACTCAACCAGCAAAAAGTGTATATACATATGCATTAACTTACAAAGAATTCAACAATTTGATTTAGATGAGAGTTACATGTATACAAGAGTTATTTACGAATTAAACAACAAAATACTATGAACTATTAATTAAACACTGAAATAAACTGTGTAGCAGAATTAAGCTAAAATACATAGAATGTTAATACATTTCAAATAATATTAGATAATAGAAAGAGATTATTATGAGACAATTTTGAAAATACAGCGCTATCAGGATGATGCCTAAAGGAAGGAGTAACAATGTAGTCAGTGATAGTTTAAATCAGTATGATTGGAGTGAAATGCTAAGAAGGTTATCTTTTAAGCTGTTTTTAAAAGTGTTTATTGTCTTGAAGCCCCTAATACATTGTGACAAGGAATTCCGTTGACGCGAGGTGGATACTGTAAAAGATGATGAATAACGAGATGTTCTATGAAGAGATATACTTAACGCGCCACAGATAAGTGATTTGGTATTTACGTCGTGGTTAGAGTATTCAGTATAGATAAGAGAAACGAAACGAAAGGTAATTTGGTGTTGAAGTGTGCAGAATTCGAAAGAGTAAAGACAAAGAGTGCCAAATATGGGGGAAAACGGGAGAACCCCGAGAAAACCCTCAACTGCCACATTGTCCGCCAGAAATGTCACTATGACCGGGATTCGAACCCGAGCCTCCTGCGTGACAGGTTGGAAGTCTGACCACGTATATGCGGAGGAGTGTATGCGGAGGCTAAGAGGAAGGCAGAAAATAGAAAAAAAATAGAGAATGCTGTGTTTGCAGTGAAAAACCTGCCACTTGGCTGAACACTATGAATGAATTAATGTTTATCCCATCTCATATGAAGCCAATGAGTTGACATAATTATTCTAAAGTATATAATAATACTCCATGTATTGTGGGTCCCTATCACCACGGCATGGCGCGTCCTCAGGTTGCGGATCGAGGAGACGGCCTCCAGATATGGAGGGTAGCTGCGAATATATTGAATAAGCAGTCGCGGACAGCCGATGAGGGGTGGTCCTCCAGCTTGGGGGTTGGGCGAAGGGCTAACAACCCATCACCGTAAAAAACAGCTTGTTACGAATCCTTCAAATAAGCTTCGGAATGGGACTGATTCTTTGGCACGACCACAGCAAAGGAATAAGGTTTTGAGATTTGGTACTTGGAATGTTACAAGTCTATCTAGAACAGGAGGGGTAACATTAGTAGCAAAAGAACTACCTAGATATAGAATAGACTTTGTGGGAGTACAGGAGGTGAGGTTAGATGGGAATGGCATAACACCAATAGGAGATTATTTGTTGTATTATAGGGAAGGAAGGTTATACTCAACAATTAGGAACAGGATTCTTCATTCATAAACGAATAAAATATAGAGTGTTAGTTGGGTGGCCGGAGGGGAAAAGACCTTTAGGGAGGCCGAGACGTAGATGGGAAGATGATATTAAAATGGATTTAAGGGAGGTGGGATATGTTGATAGAGTATGGATTAATCTTGCTCAGGATAGGGACCAATGGCGGGCTTATGTGAGGGCGGCAATGAACCTCCAGGTTCCTTAAAAGCCAGTAAGTATATAATAATACTTCGTTACAGAAAAGTGCAACCATTTGAAAATTAATAACAAAGTTAAGTATTTCAGAATTACACTAAGGTAAATTAACTAATTGTGTCGTTATACTCCCCGCATCTATTAATAACCCCATTTGTGTATGAGTAATAATTAAATTATTATGATGTCACATTCATTTGTTTCATCCTCAGTGTTTTATCACCTGGATTCGAAACTATTCTGATTTAAACACGTAATAATTTCAGTCACTCAAGCCCTACTGTAATTAATGACGTAACTGTATTGCAGAAAGTGTGGCTGTATTTCTCGAATGTCAAGCGCATAAAAGTCACTATGATGACTGTGCTATTCAGGAATCATAGTGTCTTGTTCGTCACGTTTATTCAATTTTACTATGGTCGAACAAAGGCGTATAGCGTAAACATTGGTAATTTCGTGATAATTTCATGAAAACTAAATTAAAATGCAAATGTGTAAATATATCCTTATTCCGATTTTTTCATCTAAAAGACGATAACTTGCTGTACAAATCTGGAGACGTAAAAGATTGGATACGTTCTTGAATATGGGCCAAAAACCACTTTTACAACTTAAGCTGAAAGGTTGGTTATTTCGTGATAATCTTGGTAATTTCGTGATATTGCATTGATAATTTCGTGAGAGGTAGAAGAATTGTGGAAAAATTCATTAAAGTCAAATTAAATTCTTATTTACTGTAACAAGACTTCAAACATAGTAATTCCGTCTAATATTAATAGCAAGAAAACATAATAAGAATAAAATCATAGTAAAAATTGAAATTGGAAAGGGATCTTCTTTGCCCTGAAAGGGTGAACACTTTTATTATGGACTTTACTATAGCCTATATTACTAGGGTAACTCCAAAAGTAATGCATAACGTTTGTTTAAAAATTATATTTTTATCCTACAGCTTTGCTATTTTCATAGAATGTAGATGCATCCTTAAGGAACAAAAGTCACTTTTCCACATAATCCCTGTCCCTTTCAACTGCCTTACGTAACCTAGAAACGAGGGCCTGTAGACCAGCACGGTAAAAGTCTGGACCAACAAGTCTGAGCCACTCTTTAGCAGCGTGCACAAGGGAGTCACCTTCTAACCTCGTTCCGCGAAGGGATCCTTCAGTTTACCAAAGAGATGGTAATCGCACGGTGCCAGTTCAGGACTGTAAGGCGGGTGTTTCAGTGTTATCTATCTGAATTTTCTGATCTGGTCTGTGGTCTTGTGACTGACATGGCTGTGCGTTGTCGTGCAATAGCAGAACATCCTGCTTCTCCCGATGTCGTCGAACACGACTCAGTCGAACTTGAAGTTTCTTGAGAGTTGCAACATACCCGTCAGTATTAATGGTGGTTCCGTGTGGCATGATGTCCACAAGCAAGAGTCCTTCTGAATCGAAAAACACAGTAGCCATAACGTTTCCTGCCGAAGGTGTACTTTTGAATTTCTATTTCTTTGGTGAATTTGCATGATGCCATTCCATTGTCTGCCTCTGTCTCCGGTCCAAAATGGTGGAGCCATGTTCCATCTTCTGTCACAATTCTTGCAAGTAAGTAATCTAGCACTTATCATTGACACTTAGCATGATAACAAATCAAACAGAAGCTACACTGAACCCATTGCGTCTCAGTTTTCTTTTTTTGTTATCACATCTTGTCTTCCGATTTCTAAAATTCCTATTGTAATATATTTTATACTATTTTAAAAATTGTAACACTTAATGCTCAACAAAATTTCGCCTCAAACAGCTAAGATTTCTATCAGTAAAGCTAAGCCTATATGGCGACTACAGATGTATCTAAAATTCCAAAAACAATTCCTAAAATTTCATGAAGATACAATAAATCTTTGTACCAAATATCATATGCTTACCTTTAGTAATAAGCCTGTAATGTAACTACAAACATCCACAAAATTTGTATGCCTGAGAAGTCGACGCAAACTTGCTCTCTCCAAACATAAAAGTTCACTGAAGCAACTACAATAGTCACACAAAGATTAGCTGTATGTTTCTGGAAACTGGACAACATATGCAATCCCTTGGCGGAAATTTGGATCTCGTAACACCATTGGTTAGTTCACAAAAGAGCAAAGAAAAAGTATCACGAAATAACCACTGCCACGAAATTGCCAATGTTTACCCTATTAGTCTGTAAAAATACAAGCCTAAGAAATATGTTAACAACAAAAAATAACAAACTGCGCATATACAATGACATTTATCTGTAATAACAGAAGGACGAATTTGGCTGCTAAAAACGTTTTTCTAGTATAAGATAAGTTATCTATGACAAGGAGAGCCGTAAAAATTTCCCAAACCGGTCTAGCGATAGATACAACAGGTGGTTTATTTGTATTATCATTAGGAACAAATATGTACAGGCCTACTTCCCGTTACTGAACACAAACTACGTAGGACTTTGGCTTAACTTATATCTGTTTCCAGGGTAATTTTTACTGTTGTAAAACGCAGCCTTGGTAGAACTGACTTACAATAACCGCGAGTTCAATTTTAATGATGATGATGATGATGATGATGATGGTGATGGTGATGGTGATGGTGATGGTGATGGTGATGGTGATGGAGTTATTGGCCTATTTTTTGGACTGTGTTAAGTTTTAAGAGTTTTCTCGAATTTCACCAGTTTTTCCGTCTTAATTCCACACGAAAATCTTTTTTATTACAGTGTTGTTTAGTGAAGTATCCGAAGACAAGTCTGAACCTCATAAGTGACATCATAAGTCAAGGCATCACTCATGCGGCAACTAAGCCAGGAGATAATGGGGTAGGGTGGCCAGTTCCTTCCCCCACCCCTCCATTGAATACATTGCCGACTAGTTACATATTACACTAATCAGACTTCAGACGTATACATACAACTGAAAGTGTTTTTTGGAAAAACAACCATAGTCCAAAAATATTAATTTTCAAGAGAAAAAAAATATCTGGCATGGGTGTTGTTGACACTTCAAATATGAAATTCATCATACCATTTCTTAAGGAGTTGTAGAAACTTGGAAAAACTTAAGTACATTTATAAGTTAAATTGCCTTATAGAAATACATGTGTAAATGTAGGTAACTGTGGACGATGGTTGTTTTAAGAAAAAATACTCCGTTGTGGCTGAAGTGTGCCTCTACTTTAAGCTTCTTTGTCTTTATTATATCCTGCTTCTTCTCCTTTCGTTGCTTACGTTTCTTCCATGGGGTTACTTCTGCTCCTAAGTATGACTCCATAACTAATACAATTCACGTGCTAAAGTATTTTTCTCTGAGGTGGCGTTTGCCGCATACATAAATTTAAAATTGTATGGAAATGTTAAATGTTATGTTTCACTTAACGACGCTCGCCGGTGTGCCGGAATTTTGTCCCGCAGGAGTTCTTTTACATACCAGTAAATCTACTGACATGAGCCTGTTGCATTTAAGCACACTCAAATGCCATCGACCTAGCCCGAGATCGAACCCGCAACCTCGGGCATAGAAAGCCAGCGCTATACCAACTCCGCCAACCAGGCCGACAAAAATTGTATGGATAAATGTTTCAAAATGATATGAATATTTATTTTGTAAATGCTGCTATCGTTCTGGACAAAGAATGTTTTCACAAAAAAAAAAAGTCTTTGCATTATGGTTATTTTATAAAATCGCTGAAAATTTTCACTCCTGTAACATAGGCCTATGGTTTTTTTTCAGCAACAACTAATTCAGTAGATGGCCGCTAGAATACGCTCACCACATGGTTAATATCTCAAATTTGCATTTTTTAGACTATGGTTTTTTTTTTTTAAACCTTCAATTGTTCTTCCTTGACGCATATTGTCAAGTGAGATGTACTGCCTGATAAAAGATGTAGGCCTACATATCAGCCATAATCTGTCAGAGATAGTTACAGTGTTATCACTCAATAATTAAAAAGTGATCAGTGTAACTAAAATGACACACAATTTGCATACGTCTCTTTCTTCTTTATTCTTGCTCTTGTGTTGTATTTATTGGTTTGAATTAAGTTACTGTATTTAGTAAACTGTCCTTGTAAATTTTATGTTATATTATTGACTAAGACCACACCGTACACGAGCCTGGCTCTTACGGTAGTGGCTAGAAACATTTTTGTTTTATAATAAATAAATTAAATTAAAAATTCACATCGAATTATCTTATGGAACTTCACATCCCTTTTAATTATGTAATGTCTATTCTTATTATCAAGAATTCTCTTCAGATATTGCATCATCATCATCATCATCATCATCATCAATCATCATCATCACTATTTCTATTGATTCACTTATATTTGCCCTAAAAAATTAACTTTTTTTTTCCTTTAATGTTTCAAATATCACATTATATTGTACATGTTTATTGTATTCAGAACCCTTGTAGTCACTCAAATTCTTTGAGCTGATATCCTTAATGAATAAATAAAATAGGATATAAAATTTAAATTACTTATGTATCTGATTTAGTCAATATTTCATTATATGTAGGGGAGAGTTAGGTAGTATCGGACATCGGGTAATATCGGATAGTGCGTTTCTTTCATCTACCACCAGATGATAGTACCTGAATGACATGGTTACGCTTCTGTGATGTTGCATACAAAAACGTAACCATGTTATTCAGGTACTACCATCTGGTGGTAGATGAAAGAAACGCACTGTCCGATATTACCCGATGTCCGATACTACCCAACTCTCCCCTAAGCTCCTTAATGCGCATGATAATGATTTTATATGTAAGTATTACTATTAATATTACTTTGTTATTGATTCATTGTATATTTCACTTCTGGATGTGTGGAAGAGAAGGCCTCATGGCCTTAACTCTATCAGAATTAAATAAATAAATAAATAAATAAATTACAATTTATTATATTTAGAGCAATGAGAAACTTAAAAAATACAAGAAATGAAAAATGGAAGAGAAGAAAAGGAGTAGGCCTACACAATGTAACAATAATAACAAACTACCAATGGCATCTATGAAACATCAGACGCAGATGCATCAAAGAGCTACTAAACAGAAAAAAAAAAACTGTTAACCAGCATAGGAATAATAATGGACGAAAAAGCTACACAACAATGGGGGTAGTGAAGACCATGAAAACAACATCTGGCTAAAAAGGAGAATAACAACAAGAAAAAGGCATATTAAATGTATAAAAACCCAGCTAAACGGAGTTCAACTGACAAGTCTGTCCACCTGGAAGATCTGATCTCAAATCCTGGTAATGTTACGACTTCTAAGAAGACATTTCTCAGCGTCGTCCGTGGTTTCAACTCACTTCCGACATTCCACTCTAGGCTTAACGGTTTTAGACCATGAAAGGCAATAAAATCCAGACCGTTTACACAGCAACAGATGAAGAAATTAAAAACTACTCGCCATTAAAAGACAATAACTTTGAAATTAACAGAGAGAAGGATATAACAATGTTTCGGTACATACCGTCTCGCTAGGCGTCGGGTTTCTGACTGTTCGTAGAGCATCCGTTGCACCACTCACTCATACATTTTAAACACCCACAGCCTAATAAGGTTCTCATTACCGAGGGATGTCACTGGCAGTAGAACTGCTGTTAAAGATTTATTGATCATTATGGAACATTACTTCAGTAACAACTATTTCTTAGACCAGTTAAGATAAGCAGTGCATTCCGCTTTTTAGGTCTCGCCACTTCCAGACAACCCGGATACAAAACTTTGTCTAAACACTAAACTAATGTTAATATTTACGTTTTTTGGTGCAACCGGAATTGATAACAAGAAATATGCAAACCAATTAAAGGCGTTCTGCCGGTTTGCCCGAACTCAATGCGTATTTCCTCTCAGTAAGAGTCAGTAATCAATCATGGGTAGATCTTTCAGTGCAAACCCAGCATTCTCCAATCTTTCCTATTTTTCACCTTCATCTTTCCTTCACTTATCTTGGCTATACACTATCACCTTATGATGAAGTAGATATTGCTGAAAAAATATGTAAATATAATAAAACAATGGGGATCATTAATAAAATCATGAAACCCTCACTAGTACAAAGACACACAAGAATAGGCTTGTATAAAACCTTAGCACAGCCAGTATTAAGCTATGGTAGCGAAGCGTGGACTGTGAAGAATAAAGATGTCAGTAGAATAACAGCAAGTGAGATGAGGTTTATGAGAGCAACAGCTGGATATACTCGCTGGGATCATAAAAAAAAAATGAGGACCTAATGCAAGAACTTCAAATAGAACCCATTATGCAGTTCATCAGCAAATATCAACTTCAGTGGAAGGGTCATCTCGAACGAATGAATCGATGCAGAATTCCAAAAGCACTGCTTCATTACCATCCATATGGCAAAAGATCTCTAGGCCGTCCAAAGAAGAGATGGACTGAAATTTCTAGTTTGAGACCGTAACAGGCCACTTGGCCTAATACTTGTTAGGAAGATGATGATGATGATGATCTTAGTCTCCGCATATGATCCATTACTTTATGTCGTCTATCATCTGATATCTTTTTCTGTCCCGAACTTCTCTCCCGTTCACCATTCTTTCCGGTGTACCCTTCAGTAGTCAGTTTCTTCTTAGCTAGTGGCCTAGAAAATTTATTTTTCTCTTTATGATCAATTTCAGAATTATTCTTTCTTCACCCACTCTTGCCAACACAACTTCATTTCTTATTCTGTCTGTCCATTTCACACGCTCCATTCTTCTCCATATCCACATTGAGACAGTATTATGCATCCAATTAACAAACCATAACCTAATCAGAACGCTTACTTACTTACAAATGGCTTTTAAGGAACCCGAAGGTTCATTGCCGCCCTCACATAAGCCCGCCAGCGGTCCCTATCCTGTGCAAGATTAATCCAGTCTCTATCATCATACCCCACCTCCCCCAAATCCATTTTAATATTATCCTCCCATCTACATCTCGGCCCCCCTAAAGGTCTTTTTCCCTCCGGTCGCCCAACTAACACTCTATATGCATTTCTGGATTCGCCCATACGTGCTACATGCCCTGCCCATCTCAAACGTATGGTGCTGTACATTACAAATTACTGATGAAAGATGTTGTAAAGTATGGAGTTGTATCTTTGTGTTCCACGAATGAATTAACGTGTGTTGTACATTACCAATGAATCCTTTTAAGTGACGTCATCAATAATCATACTACGTCATAACATAAAACAGCTGTTATCTTCGTATCTCATTCGTCGAATTAGGTTATGTTTGTCTCCTTATTCGTAATGTTGTATTTTAAGGTAGGTTATACAGCAAAGATTCGTAAAACTGTAATATTCTACGAATTTCGTAACTCTGCAATGTTATTTATTTTAGTTTACTTCTTTGATAATCAAATATTTACTTCATTCTTATTATCATGTTCTCCCGCGATCCCCGCATGGTTTCCCATATTAGCCAACAGATGCCACTAATAACGATCCTCACCCCCAAACTTAATCGTTATGAAACTGCAAAATTATTGAAATGGTGTCAGAGGATATCAAATTGTTTCTTTGATGAATATCGATTACTGCAATAAAGAAATTCGATGTTATTATTCAGTAATGCCAATTGTGAAAAGCGAAATACATGTTTAACAATGTTAATTACATGTACTGCACTTTTCTCCTATTGTTATAACATAAATACATTTTCATTATCTGCTGAAATCATAATATAATTGAAAATCTTATAATATAATTACAGTAACCTTATTAATACATTAATTAAATGAACAATTGTTTAAAACGCAGTTATTACACACTACACCGAGAAACTAAGAACTGTGTGGGGACAGCTATAGAGGATTGCTTATGTATTCACAGCGAGATATGTTGCTACACAGTGAAGCCATATATATTAATATACAAGGTCTTTGTGTTTGATATGCGATGATGTTACATAAATTTGAACATCTGACTTTCTATTAATTGTTTAATTTCATTCACAAAATACAAATTTTATAGGCTACAATTACAGGTTAAGTTACCTGTAAGTTAAGGACCAATGTCAGCTGTGTCTTATTTCGACCGTTACTCGTGCTACAGGAAAGTATTTTTTTATACCTCGACAAACGCATTCTCGCAGTAGTGTGTAACGGAACTAAAGCTGCATCTACACAGTTCAATAGTCCAATAGCGTATGCGTGCAATCTGGGAAGAATATTGAAAGAATCAAGTTTAAAAAGGTACGTTCAATTAAGATGCATGAAGATTTTGTGTCTACATGTTGCGCCGTTTTGATTGTCGTCTTCACTGCCAAATATATTAATTAATATTAAATATCAATCTTGCATTCATTGCTTTAAAGTTGAAATGTTTGACCGTGTAGTTGCATCTTAATGTATTCATGATCATTAATTTACTGGGAAACATTTGGCGACAACGACTAAACAAAAGAACGACCATGCGATAAATTGATAGCGATAAATCTAGCTGCAAAAATTATCGCAAAGTGTGACTATGATTGGTTGGAATTCAAAATTTCATTACACTTCATTGGTCGAAAATGGAATGACGTCATATAAGCGAAATAGTCTGTAATATAATTTTCCCTTAAAACTCAAGAATAATGGTATTTTACAAACAATTCCAAAATAGTGTAACTCTAAAAATATTGAGATTAGGACAAATGTTTATATGACATTTTTTGCTCAGAATGTCTTGAGAAATAAACTCCGTAAAGACGGTAAATCCTCGAGAATCACTCTGTATATCTGAGCCACAGAATCGATTAGCTTCAACGACAGGATTCTACGCTGACCCTTATCTTGAATGTATGAATGTCTTAACTACACAGTGACATGTGGGGGACTCATTGTTTTGGCTCGTGTCGATGAAGACTGGTTTGGAACAGGGTCGAGTGCCGCGGGAAGCATTAACCACAGCACTGAAAGTTTATCAAGGTCTGAACACGAGGACAAGGTCAGCAGTATCAGCGCCATAAATTGATCACAGACTGATAAGAAGGCTGGACAGCACCGCCGACACTGTGATAACGCGCCTTCCTACTAGTAGTCAAAGAAGAGCTGTTTGATAACTGACAAAGTGACGTGTGGAAATATTGCCGCCCACACGGCGCTTCCTGCTCGACCATGTTCCATTATTCTAGGAGTTTACACATTAATGTTCCATTATTCTAGGAGTTTACACATTAATGTTCCATTATTCTGGGAGTTTACACATTAATGTTCCATTATTCTATGAGTTTACACATTAATGTTCCATTATTCTAGGAGTTTACACATTAATGTTCCATTATTCTGGGAGTTTACACATTAATGTTCCATTATTCTATGAGTTTACACATTAATGTTCCATTATTCTAGGAGTTTACACATTAATGTTCCATTATTCTGGGAGTTTACACATTAATGTTCCATTATTCTGGGAGTTTACACATTAATGTTCCATTATTCTATGAGTTTACACATCAATGTTCCATTATTCTGGGAGTTTACACATTAATGTTCCATTATTCTGGGAGTTTATACATTAATGTTCCATTATTCTGGGAGTTCACACATTAATGTTCCATTATTCTAGGAGTTTACACATTAATGTTCCATTATTCTAGGAGTTTACACATTAATGTTCCATTATTGTAGGAGTTTACACATTAATGTTTCATTATTCTAGGAGTTTACACATTAATGTTCCATTATTCTAGGAGTTTACACATTAATGTTCCATTATTCTAGGAGTTTACACATTAATGTTCCATTATTCTAGGAGTTTACACATTAGTGTTCCATTATTCTAGGAGTTTACGTTTCCCGACAGTGAGATGACATTTGACGAGATGAGGCCGAACATTCGCCATAGATTATCAGACATTTGCCATACCAAAAATATTTTCTCAACTTCACTCTTTGTTTCATATGAAAGAATTTCTACCACTTAGTCTAAAAAAGAATCTTATTCAGACGCTTGTAATGCCCCATTTTGATTATTGCGATTCCTTACTAACTAATGTAAGTTCACTCTTAGCTGAGAGACTACAACGTGTTCATAATGTGTGCATACGATTCATCTGCAATACTCGTAAATTTGACCATATAACACCTTCCCTCCAGTTACTTTCATGGGTGCGTCTGAAGGAACGAAGAACAATACATTCACTGTCTCTTCTATTTAGAATCATGCATACTTCTACTCCGAATTATCTCTTATCGCGCTTTCAATTTCTTACAACTCTTCGAAACCGACATCATGCACTTCTTTCTATCCCTCATCACAGAACGTCTCTATACTCATCCTCCTACACTGTAGAAATACCTCGTCTCTGGAATTCGCTACCTAATGATGTCAGGGACTGCCGGAATTTATCACAATTCAAAATTAAATTGGAAAATTTTGTCTTGTTTAATGCTTTTTAGATATTGCTAGAAGTGTTGATTTGTGTTTTTTTTTACTCCAGATTAAAATCGCAAGTTTCTTGTTTATGTTAATTAGGATACAATTAGTTATACTTAATCACTCATTTAAAGTTTGTGTGACTGCAACCTGTGTATATTTTTGTGTGACTTTACTTCGTTTATAGTGTTTTTTTCCTTTTTATTTCTGTTATTGTATTTGTATTCCTGGTGTTGTGGAAGAGAAGGCCTGATGGCCTTAACTACATCAGAATAAATAAATAAATAAATAAATAAATAAATAAATAAATAAATAAATAAATACAGTAAGGATAAATCTCGGAAAAAAAAACGCAAGCAGATAATCAGCCCAAGCGGGAATCGAACTCACGCCCAAGCGCAGCCCCGGATCAGTAGAGATATACGCAACCTCCTGAGCTACACCGGTGGCTACGATTACTATTACTATTATTATTATTATTATTATTATTATTATTATTATTTTTTATATTCGTATCCTTCCTTTAGTGATATCGAAATATTAACTCCAAAAACCATGTTTTAAAGTCCCTGTAACGTAACATGGTATCTACTGTATTATCTACGTACATCAGAAGGATTTCCGCTCGCATCTCCAGAACTGGTCGTCCAGATATCCTCTGACATCGGATGAGAGAAGTTCTTCATTATACCTTATAATGGATAGCTCTGATGTTCAAGTTTTGTCGGACCAGACTTCACAGAGAGAACAGCCTTTGGCTCAAGCTTGACCAGTCCAAAGAAAACGTGCTTATACTAGGGGATGGGAAGCTAGCCTCCACCTCCCCTCCAGCAGGGAGGCGCACAAGGAACAGGCTTTACCTTGGCTAATGAATTTGATAACACGGTTACTACAGACAGTTACAGGGGAAAACACAGGCCATCATCACCGCCATCATCATCAGATCCACTGGCCAGGCGGGCCCAAAAGGAATTGGGAAGACACCGACATACATGTTTAGCCCAGTAGGAAGCATTAAAGGGACTTAAGCGCCCCACATTAAAGTACGGACTTCCCTATGCTAACAGCGCTAATGCGTTTTGTTCCAGATCAAATAGTACACAGCAACGTGGACTTGATGATTCTAAGCTTCATTAGCATTTAAAATGAGAAATTAACCGCTCAAAGAGAAGGAAAACGGATGAAAATATGAACAGTTATCTACCCAATACATAAATGTACATTTCAATTAAGACGCTATCACTATTTAAGGACACAAATTTGCTACGACAGTGCATCAGGCAACGTGAGGAACAGCTCGAAATTACATCACAGCCACTGATGTGTTATTAGCACAAACAAAGAAGAGAATAACATTGATAATTATGTGACAACGACTGACCGGTAGACTGAGTAATATAGAGAGAAAAACACCGACAGAAATATAGACAGACAGAACTATAGACCGACAGAAATATAGACCGAATGAAAAACACCGACAGATATATAGACTGACATACTGGCAAACAAACAGATCGATAAAACTAGACAGATCAAACGACAAATAAACCGATCGAGCGACAGACAGATAGACTGATCAATGATCAAGCGACAGACAAACCGATCAGGCGACAGATAGACTGATCAGTGATCAAGAGACAGAAGGCTAGATTCATCAGTGATCAAATGACAGACAGACAGATCAAGAGATAGATAGACTGATGAGTGATCAAGCAACAGACACACCTATCAAGCGTACAGACAGACAGACAGATCAAGCAACAGACAGACTCATCAATGATCAAGCGATACACTGACCGATCAAGTGACAGACTAATCAGTGATCAAGCAACAGACAGACAGACCGATCAAGTGACAGATAGTTCAAGCCACAGGCAGATAGACTCATCAGTGATCAAGAGACACAAGGCTAGATTCATCAGTGATCAAATGACAGACAGACAGATCAAGAGATAGATATACTGATGAGTGATCAAGCAACAGACACACCGATCAAGCGTACAGACAGACAGATCAAGCTACAGACAGACTCATCAATAATCAAGCGACAGACTGACCGATCAAGTGACAGATAGTTCAAGCGACAGGCAGATAGACTTATCAGTGATCAAACGACAGATAGACATGTCAAGAGATAGATAGACTGATCAGTGATCAAGCGACAGGTAGACAGATCAGGCGACAGATAGATAGACTGCGGCCTTGGTTCTGTATGGAGGAAGTTGGAACTTCATTAGTAGAAGGGGTGGGAGTGAAGTACATTCAAAAACTCAGGTACAATAAAAATTGAAGTAAAAATAAAATGATGTCCCTGTATATTATGCACACTATTTAAAGGGTGTAATTGATGTTATGTTATTTGAAGTGTTGTATCAGTGAAGAAGTGTGTTGTGTCAGTGAAGATCGAAGTGTGTTTGTGTCAGTGGAGTTTTATAGTTTATAGTGGTAGTGCAAAGTATTTGAATAGTGAAATGTTTTTGAAGTGTTAGTGAAATCAGAATAGTGTCAGTGAAATGTGTCGTAGTTCCAGTGCAGTGAGTGAGTTGACAGCGAAATGAGTGTAGTGCTGAAAGGTACTTATGCATGTATGAACATATCATACTCGTAGATTTTAGTTCGAACTTAGAGTTAAGATACAAATTAGATTTACTTTTATTGTTATTAGGCCTATTATTATTATTATTATTATTATTATTATTATTGTGTTTATTATTGTCATTATTGCGTGTAATTAATTACCACTGCCACGGGTATTTACCGATTTGCACTGTGAATGAATACATACATAGGGTAAAGGTCGGTAAATTGTGATACTAATAATATTATGATAGTACTTTTTGAGAATTTTTTTTTACAATTTTACTGAGCGAGAGAAGGACCGGTTTTGTGCAGAAACTTGTCCACGAACATTCCCTTAACACGTTGACGCAAAAAACCGATCTTCCTCTGGCTCAGTAAAATTGTAAAAAATTATCAAAAAGAATACTATCGTAATATTATTAGTATCACAATATTACCAACCTTTACCCTACATATGGGCTATTCCATCTCAAATCGACCGAAATTTAGAGAAAACTGACCTTGCAATTTTTAAATACAATGAAACTTTTTCTGTCCGTTGACAATTGTGATACAATGCTTTGTGAAAAGTTTGAGGCATCAGAACTTCATAGTGTTTAAATTTAAAATATTTAAATTTATCGTATTTTCATAAAATTAGCAACTTTAAACTGTTGTGGCTCCGAAACCCTTTCACCCAATGATCAAAATCTTGGTTTATTTTGATGTTGAGAAATTAAAGTTTATATTGACATGTAAACAGTTTTTCTTACTTTTTATGGAAATGGAGAAATTTAGATTTTTCTTCATTAAGACGCCTTTGCCCACGAAAAAACTATTTTTAAAATATATGGTTAGATTCCGCATTGAAAATACAAATAAACACATATTTTTTACTGGTGCACCGTTGACAAGAAAGTATTTAAAATATCAAATAAAGAAAATAAATAGTACGCATGTGAAGTAACCAGCTGACTGTGAGGCGGGAGCTAGCCTACACAAGCAAGGCCAGAAGATATAAACATGTGATGTTTCGTCTTGTAGCGCATAGATGGGCTAGCTATATCACAAGTTTTCATAAACACAGGAGTAAAATGACGCCTAGCGCTTGCTTATCTTCAGCTCTCGGCCAGTGCGTGCGGTACTGCGCCGTTCAAGGCTAGGCGTGTGAAAATAATTTATATAATAGCCTCGAAAGTTATTGCCGAGCCACTAAGCAAACAATGTCGAATCCTTCTTAATAATACAAGGTTTTTTCTCGATATTTTTTACATTTTTACAAATGAGCAAAAAGCCTAAAAGTAAGTAAAATCAGATTAGCTGTCTCTCTGTATACAATAAAAATAAGTATTACTTCTTAACATAACCTACCAAATGTCAGCTTCAAAATGAGCTCTCGTTTAATGTTCTGCAGTAAATGGTTCCAGAGTCCTGAGCGCTGAAAGAGGCTTGTTTTTATAAAATACGCAAAATTTGTCGCTCAATAGTACAAAAACAGTTTGACTTTCGATAGTATGTTTTTGAAAATGCACTCTCCTCAGCACTTTGTATAAATAGGGAAAAAATTAGAGTATTAAAAAATGCGAGGTTTTTTACTGATCGATTTCATATAATTTATTTGTCAATTGAAATATTGTGAATATAATTTAAATCAGCAAGTAAAGACTTACCAGTTGACCAAGTTCCTCCTCAGTTTATGACAACAGAAAGACGATTTGCGCTGCTTAAGTAGCTTCCTGCGGCCGAGAAGTGTTACTAGAGTGATAAACATGGCGCAGTCTCCGCTATCGTGACAAGTATCTGAACATCGATATGGACACAACGAGCGCGGATATACCTCAGGGGCCAACCAACAAATGGTAGCAATTATTATCATCACGGTGTGAGTGCCACACACTGATAGACAGTGCATAAAATGATCAAAGGACGCATATTTTACGCTTCGGCCCTGTCCCTGTCTTTAATGAAACACTGCCCGTTTTGTGATTTATCATTTGTGTTCAGATTTTCATAAATGTTCCTCTTACAACTCAGGTTTAGCATGACGAGACGAAGAGCATTACAAACAGAAACAATGTGGCTCAATTTGTAGCATTTGTACTACATATTAACGGTCCCGGGTTCGACTTAAGGCATGAAAGTGTGGATTTCTCTTCATGTAATTACTTATGCAAAAACATTCAAACGGGATAAAAAAAAAAGTATCTAAGACATGCCTCAGTAATATATGTGGCCTCTCTTGTTCCTAATAACAGCTCTGAGACGATTTGGCATGGATCCCACTAATTTCCCACAAATATTCTTCATTTCTTCATCGCGAAACCATACACCAGTGAGGGCAGAAATCATCTTCTCCTTTGTAGAACAATCCATTTTTTGCATTCTTCTTTTGCAAATTGACCACAAGTTCCCAATGGGGTTGATGTCGGGTGAGTTGCCTGGCCAGGGGAGTACCTGAATATTCTTCTTGTTGAAGAATTCTGTAGTTTTTCGAGACGTATGGCATGGTGCCAGGTCTTGTTGGAACACACCTCTGCCATCCGGAAATGATTTTTGCAGCCGGGGTACGATTCTGGTTTCCAATAAGTGAATGGTATTTGTCAGAATTCATCATTCCCTTGAGAGGTATTAATGCTCCAGGCCCTTCGTGTGTAAAACAACCCCAAAACATTACTTTAGGGGGGTATTTGGGTGCTTGTTGGAGATGAGCTGCTGTTACTTTTTAAGATCCTTTCCGTACGTAAGAAACACGGTGGCTGTGGACCTCGAAATGAGACTCATCGGAAAAAAGTACATTCTTCCAGTCATTCACTGTCCAGTGTTGATGTAATTTTGCCCACATTAAGCGTTTTTTGCACATAACAGGGGTTAGCAGTTGCATCTTAATAGGCTTACGAGCCCTTCGTCCAGCTTCCAAAAGCCTACGCCGCACTGTTGTGACGTGAATATTCGCCCCAGTGGTAGCCATTAACTCGCGGGTTAAGTCGACAGCAGTTAGTCTAGGATTTAATTTACTTTTCCTGACAATTAAACGATCATCTGCAGGTGAAGTCTTCCTTTTCCGGCCACAGTTTCCTTTTTTCTGGGGTGTGATGGATCCAGTCTCCCTGTATCATTTTATGATCGAATTAACAGTAGCCAAATCGATGTGACATTCTGCAGCAATTTGCCTCTGTGTCATAGAAGAATGTTCTGCTAATGTTATAATTTTAGACCGTTTTCGTGGAGTTGTATCCATTTGTGAAGACGACAGAATGTACACAGGATTACAGTATTAAGTCTTCAACACAACTGAAATGCTTATAAGTACAAAACGACAGGCAAAATATCACATATTATAAAAAAAAATAATGACAGACCTTCAACAATGGAATTACACATACTACAGATGTCAATTAAAGCGGTATGAGCAGCTGTGAGGCCAACAATGACAGAAAATGTAAAAATATGTCGTGTTCGGATTAATTTGCACGCTACTGTAAGTATGGACACTTCGCGTCGGTACCTTTGATGTAGCCGGACTGATTTCAATGACTTTCAAGCCAGCTAGAGCGTGAGATTCTGCTTTCTCCCTAGAGTTGGCGCTGACATCACACCAGCTAGCAGTCGACACAGCGGAAATATAACATATATAATTAATATATCTAGGCACATTATGTAAAATAAATTGGATCCATAAAATAATAAATCCGTCATTAACTGTAATGTCTAGATAATGAGAGTTGAGACGTTGACCCCATCAACAATTAAAATATGTAATGATTTGATAGCAGTGAAAATGGAAAAACAAAACCATATCCTATATTATATCATATACAAATATTAAACGAATTTGATACATAATTTTATAATGTATTATATTATTTTATAATATACTTTATTATATCTGAAATATAAAAAATTATTATTACAACTAATTTGTCACTGAGAAAAAAGGAAAAGCTGTTAACTTAACTTTATTTGAAGCAAAGCGTTACTAGATTATGCAATAAGGTAGGCGATGTTTGAATCCTGTGTCTCAACTCTATACTCAATTATTATCTTAGCGTATGCTCGATTACACTAACCTCTAGCGCTTGAAAGTAGAACTAAACGCCGGCGCACAGAGAAACAAAACACGGGAAAATTCGCTCAGTGTCCATTCTTTATAATCCCTATTCGCTGCTACTACCCTGTTAATCAGCACAAAGCTGTGGAGTAACAGTTAACATGTCTGACTTGAAACGAGCGGGCCTGGTTTGAAATTCAGGTTGGAGCAAGTTACCCGGTTCGGATTTTTTTCCGAGGTATTCCCACCAACAAAATGAAGCAGAACCGCTGGATAACTTTCGGACTCAATTCGCATTCATTAAGGAAGAGAATGGTGGAGTGCTTTGTGTGGAGTGTGGCATTACATGGGGACGGAAACATGGACATTGAGATGAAGCGTAGAGAAACGACTGGAAAGATCTGAAATATGGATACAAAGAAGAAAGAGCGTATGAAATTGAGAGACAAAGTAACAAATGAAACTGTGTTGGAAACAGTGGGTGAAGAAAGAATAATGCTGAAACTGATCAGGAAGAGAAAAAGGAATTGGCTGAGTCTCTAAAAAAAGGATGCACTGGAAGAAATGGTGAACGGGGAAAAAGTTCGGGGCAGAAGAAATCAAATGACAGGCTATATTAACATACATGGATCGTATGCAGCGATTAAGACGAAGGCCGAAAAGAGGGAAGATTGGAGAATGCTGGGTTTTCAATGAAAGGCCTGGCGTTAGGCCGAAAACTACGAATGAATTAAAAAGTAGGCAGTTTCCAATAATTCCAGCTTTCTCCATAACCATAAAGAGGAAAAAGTCTAAACTTTGAATAAATGTTTACGCACAGACAAAGAATAACGTTGCATAATCCAAAGAAATTCTATTGATAGTCGTCATTTTCTCGATTATTTGCACCATAATTCTGAGGACTGCCAACTTCAAATCTGTATAATACCCACAAGATAAGAAAAAATATTCTGTCACCTTAGCGCTAGAGAGATGAGATACGGAACGTATTTCTGCCTCTAACTCAGATTCGTTAAAAACGGATTATACAACATTATTCTGAGAAAGTAATTGTTGTGGCTCTCTCACGAATATGATAACAAAAAATGTACCTACCAGAAAGTGAAGAAGAAGGCCGACTTTCAAAAGATAGCTGAGTTTTTACGAGAAACGTAATATCTACAAAGAAGCTTTTTCTGCTTTAGGTGACTCAATATTGCTGCTATATTTTATTTGTTGATTTATTTATAGTAAAATATCTGTAGCCCTGCCTATGAAATGGGCCCTTAGTTATGAAAATTCAATTGTATGTTTTCATTTGATTCTACTTCAGAATTAAATTGCGGGGTGGGGGGGAAGTTTGTTCTTGCAAGTAAAAATTTGAAAATGTTATAATGATTTCAAGTTAACATGATATTGGTATTTTCTGGAAAAACGGATTTAATGTTAAGTGCAGGCAAATATAAAGACAACATTTTCGTTGTGTTGCATATTACTACTACATCGATGGTCGTGTCATCACGTAGTACAAAATTCAATCCAACAGGCAGCGCTAAGATTCAGATATCAAATTTTTTTTAGCCAGGTTGTGTTTTTCGTTCCCCTGATAAATTATTACGGGTTCCGAATTGGCGTCCCTTTTCTCAGGTATGGTCACATTATGTATGGATTTAAGGGAACTGGGTGGTGATACTGTGCAATTAAAAAATTTAAATACAGAAGTTCAGTTGAATGTTTCTAGGCTTCCAGTGCTCAGAATGGAATAAAAAGTTTCAGGTTTATACAATCAATCATTCTGAATTCAGTGGTATAAAAGAAAACTAATTTGTTTCGTATCTGAGTGCAAAAGAAAGGCCCTAACTGATAACCTGTTTTCCCACTTTGCTAAGTGTACCTCATTCTTCAGGTGCACATTATTTGCTACAATCCTCACTCATATACCTTGTATTTTTTTAAGTTATCTAGTAATGTGTATTGTAAATTTTAAAGCACTGTTTAGTTAAATATTTCACCCCTAGTGAAACAAAAAAAAAATATTGAACTTTGTTTAAAATTTTTTTTACAATTTTTTCAATGCATATGTTTGTTTCCTACTGTTATGTGTATGATATTCTTAAACCCGTAGGTGTACTATGTACAACACAGGCTACAGAAAACGGTGTAAAATTTTCATGTAAATTGGTTGAGTAATTTCAGAGAAAAATGCACTGAAGTTTGAAAAATGTCAACTTATGGAAAACTGTATTTAAATAAAAAAAAAGAAGAATGTATGAATTATATGCACAGCCAAATTTAAAGAGATCATTTAAAAGGCTTATCTGCAGAAATACGCCAACAATATTTATATTGCAAATCAAGATTTTCAGGTATAACTCCCTGTAAAGTTGATTTGAATTTCGAGGGAAAAATTGTTCCGGAGCCGGGTATCGAACCCGGGACCTTTGGTTTAACGTACCAACGCTCTACCACTGAGCTACTCGGGAACTCTAACCGACACCGTTCCAATTTTTCCCTCTATATCCACAGACCTCAAAGTGGGCTGACAACCGTCAAGCAACCAACTTCGAGTGCACACTAACTCCGTGTGACTTAAATTGTGGTTTTCTGTTAACGAACAGTGACGTGTATTATGCAAATCAAGATTTTCAGGTTTCCCTCTATATCCACGGACCTCAAAGTGGGCTGAGGGAAAAATTGGATCGGTGTCGGTTAGAGTTCCCGAGTAGCTCAGTGGTAGAGCGTTGGTACGTTAAACCAAAGGTCCCGGGTTCGATACCCGGCTCCGGAACAATTTTTCCCTCGAAATTATTCAAATCAACTTTACAGGGAGTTATACCTGAAAATCTTGATTTGCATAATACACGTCACTGTTCGTTAACAGAAAACCACAATTTAAGTCACACGGAGTGAGTGTGCACTCGAAGTTGGTTGCTTGACGGTTGTCAGCCCACTTTGAGGTCTGTGGATATAGAGGGAAAAATTGGATCGGTGTCGGTTGGAGTTCCCGAGTAGCTCAGTGGTAGAGCGTTGGTACGTTAAACCAAAGGTCCCGGGTTCGATACCCGGCTCCGGAACAATTTTTCCCTCGAAATTATTCAAATCAACTTTACAGGCAGTTATACCTGAAAATCTTGATTTGCATAATACACGTCACTGTTCGTTAACAGAAAACCACAATTTAAGTCACACGGAGTTAGTGTGCACTCGAAGTTGGTTGCTTGACGGTTGTCAGCCCACTTTGAGGTCTGCGGATATAGAGGGAAAAATTGGATCGGTGTCGGTTAGAGTTCCCGAGTAGCTCAGTGGTAGAGCGTTGGTACGTTAAACCAAAGGTCCCGGGTTCGATACCCGGCTCCGGAACAATTTTTCCCTCGAAATTATTCAATATTTATATTGTTTTAAAGGGCAGTTTTGTACTTTATTTTAAAACACAAAATATAAAATCGGATTTTTGACCCCTAATCACTACCTGGTTCCCTTAAATCAAAGATTCCCTTTGATACTTACCTGACTACTTCTTATACTCGTCTTTATGAGATTTCGTTCATGGAGATCGCGGAATTTTAGCCGCCGAGAACAACTTGAGTCAATCACGTTTAAGAAACGTTGCGTTGCCTAGTTGTAATGTTCAGACTCAGTCGCTATTGGTTACGGTAAGTTAAAAATATTACATGCGCCCAACATAATATTGCAGCCACGAAGACGAGATGTGTAGACTAAGTCGAGTGAAAGCAGCAGCAGCAGCAGAATTTTCTGGATGACTTCTGTTTATAACTAGACCCGGGACTGTATTTTACAAGGAACCAACAATAGTCTGCAAGCATGCTGGATGATGATCTTCCTTTATATCGTCTTTCTATTTCAGATATTTCTTGATGAAATCTTTTCCCATCCTCGTCGCTTACCGCTCCAAAATTAGGAGAAGAAATCCAAATGAGAATGTAAAAAGTGTATTTTGAGATACATATTACACCCCATTTTCTCATATGCACTTGACATGGTTTTCACAACAAGTTCCATGTAGTTGTCTGCCCTAGAATTTCCAAGGAAATTTAAGTAAACATCTCTGAAAGCGTGTCATGTCATTTTTTCTGTACCAGAAAGTTTTTCCTCAAACAAAAACTCAGCCATAACTTTGTGAATTTGTGGACTGATTAAAATGCCCTCTTTTAATTTGTCTTCACTTAAACTGGCAAACGTTTCTTTTAAATACTGAAAACCACACCCTTGTTTCTTCATTGCATAGACCTCACTTTGAACTGTAATGAAATTTACAGAATAGAAGGGGCCAATGTCTGTTAATTTATTAGAAGTACAGCAGAACTTGGTTATAACGATATCCAAGGGACCTTACAAATTATGTTGTTATAAACGAGTGTCGCAGTAACAGAAATTCACATTATCAATCTAGTGAAAAATAACAAACTTAATTAGACTTATTTTAGATTTATGTATTGATTTTAAGCCTACAATGAACATAATAAAATACACGTAGGCCTACAATTATAAATACAGTATTCTGTATTAAAACAGTTGCTTCAGTACTCACCAAACTACTTTACTTAGAAGTGAAGTAATCAGTCATTTTACTCTGTTGTCTTCTACTTGCCCAATACACACTTTCTAGGGCTAAATTACGTTCTATGTTCATAATTTAAGTTGCAATTTCACTGCTCCCTTCCCTTCCCTGCTCCTGTTCATAATTCTAATGACTTCTAAAGGGTCACTCACTTTTTTTAGTGGCCATACTGCGTTAAAATGCGTGCACTTAGCGAAAACTTCCTGTCGAAACTGATCTAATACCGCATGAATTCGAGCAGGTTACAATGGGGTGGGGAATCCGCCTGCATTCCAGAGGTCTATGACAGAAGGAGAGTGTAAAGAATTTGTCACGGTCAGATTTCAACAAAATATTTCTTAAAATACTTTGGTTCTTAGAAAATTGTATTCCAAACTGAGGTTGAATATGACGTTATGTGCGAGGTAGACGCATATACGTTTGTCGTATTAAGCAAGGTAGAAAAGCATATGTCTTATGGGGAATTAGTTGGGACCACAGAATATTTGACGTTATAGGCGAGGTGTCGCACAAAACGAGGTCGCTATAACCAAGTTCTACTGTACAAAAGAATATGCCAAAAACGATAAGAAACTGGGAATAAGTCATAAACTCATAAAGTGCATTAGGTTTTGTTTTTGTTTACAACCTACAAACCGCGCCAGAGGTTTCCTGGGGAGCGCTTATTGAAAAGTGAAATCATAGTATATCTTAAAAGCCTTACGTGATACGAAGAAAGGAGATGCATTTTCGGATTCAGCGCACACCAAACCATAAGGGACACATTGTTTTAAGGCGAAGCAAAATTGTTGTTTAGTGTAATTAGTTATCATCATCATCATCATCATCATCATCATCCTTCACGAATTAGGCCTCTGTAGACCTGTTTCGGCCCCATCTAGCAGTCTTCTAAAAGGTCTTCCTGGTCGACGATGTCTTCTCGGTTTATATTGCATCATAATTTTTGGGATTCTTGAATTTTCCATTCTTCTTACACGATCTAGCCAATTTAATTTGTATCTGTTGATTTTTTCTTCTACTGACTCTACTTCTAATTGTTCTAAAATTTCTTCGTTCCTTTTTCGGTCTAAAAGAGTAGGCTATATCCTGCTGTCCTCCTCAAAAATTTCATTTCCGTTGCTTTGATTCTGTTCATGTCTTTTTTCTTTAATGTCCAAATCTCGCTTCCGTATAAAAGGGAGGGTAATGCTAGTGTATTATATATTTTTATTCTTGTAGATTTTGTACTAATTTAGCTTTTAATGTATTGTTTATTATTTCTAGAAGTTGTGTAAATTTGGTAATTTTCTTGTTCACATCTTTTTCATTTTGATAAGATATTTCACAACCCAGATAATTGAAATTTTGTACTTGTTCGAGGCATTGGTTATTGTGCATTATCTTACTTCTGACTGGGTCTTGTCCTAAAAATGCCATTACTTTTGATTTTTGTGCTGAAATTTCCATCCCAAAATCTTTTAATATTTTATTTAATGTATATAATCCTTTTCGTAAATTATCCTCTGAATTGGAAATTATGACTTGATCATCGGCATAGAGTAAGGTATTTAATGTTAGAGCACTGGTTATTTTGTTTCCTGATGTATAGATTTGGTTCCATTTTAAAATAATTTCATTTATATAAATATTAAATAAAGTTGGTGATAGTGGACAACCTTGTCGAACTCCATTATTAACTAATTTTCTTTCGGATAAACAGTTATTTATTTTGACACTTATTTTGCTGTCTGTGTAGATTTCTATTATATTTTGTAATAGCAAATTTGAAATATTTTTATCTTGTAATATGTCGAAAAAAAAAAAAAGGTCTCTTCGGACTTCATCAAAAGCTTTCACAAAATCAATAAAAGCTATATGGGTTTCTAAATTAAATTCTCTTCTTTTTTCTAACAATAGTTTGATACTAAATAATGGATCTACACATGATCTTCTTTTTCTAAAGCCATGTTGACACTCCGGAAGGAAAGTTTCAGTATGTTTTTTTTTTTTTTTTTTTTTTTTTTTTTTTTTTTTTTTTTTTTTTTCATTTAAAATCCTACTAAATACTGTATCTTATAACATGTGTTGAGGATACTAATCCCTCTACAGTTTTCAACGTAGTGTAATTAGTAATAATAATAATAAAATAATAATAATTAATAATAATATAATACTTGAAACTATACTACGCCTATTTACCATACAGCATGTCCTACGACAAAGTTTACCTACGTTAATGATGGAAAAATGTGGAAAAATTGAGACAAAGTTTAAAACAGGCTAGAGTGAGCGCAAGTAGGGCACAACGTCACTGTTCCAGTCACAGCTGCAAAAAACATGCTTTGGACCTGACCAATTTTGAAGCCGGCGACTCAATTACCGTATGTGTACTTGTAGTGTACAATTTTTAAACAGATTCTTGTTTATATTTGCACGGCCCTCGTAATTCCGTCAACTCGCAGCTTCAAAGCCCCCTGCTCTTCATTTGGAGAAACAAATAATTAACTCTCATCATTTACACAAAACATTTACTGTCAAGTTTGTACTGGTGATTGTCTCTTCTTTGCATTGTTACGCTGACAGCCGTGCGCATACAGGCGAGGAGCTCGTTTCCGTGCGGGGAAAAAAGAAAACAGCGGCCATAATAACCAAAATCGTCGCTGAAAACACGAACGGAAAAAGTTTGATGGTAGGATCAGTAGAATTGTATTTAAAGGCGTTTGTATCTGGCGCAAAATTATGGGCGTATCACTGAAGGAGAAAATCCCAAATGCGACACTGTACCAACTGGCAGATACACAGGACATCACACATGCAGCCACTACATCCAAATGGAAATGGGGTAGACGCGTGGCCAGGCTATCAGGCGACAGATGGACATACCGAGCTACCATGTGGGACCCCCGTATAGGAAGGAGACTTCAAGACAGACCTAGGCGCAGTTGGGCAGACTTCTTCAGAGAACAGGCAGGTCAACAATTGTCCAGAGAGGCAAGAGACAGAAGAAAGTGGAAACTACTCGAGAGACATTTGTGCATAGAGAGGAAGTTGTGAAAGGCAGTGAGAGATCCATTGTTGAAGGAATTCAAGTTCTTAGACTTAAATATCACGTCTAACGTGAACTACCTCATCACGTTAGACAAATAGAGCTTTCCCTTATTTAAGGAGGCCTTTGCCCTTCATGGGACACAATAGGCTATCTTTATCTTTGTCTTTATCTGCAGATTGTTCAGCGTCAAAATTCAACGTGTTATACATAGTCTAAATCTATGACTTGGGTTCATAGTTTTACCTCCCTCCCGGATGAAGAAACGTTATGGATTTTGACGCTCTTAAGTCTATCAACCTTCGGCCAGAATTGAATCCGCGAAACCCTGAATTCAGCGGCTAGCTGGCTCTGAGGTTCATCTGTTTATCGTCACCATTTCCATTATCACCACCATCATCACCACCGCATCACCACTGAATTGTCTTAAAAGCCAGAATCAACTAGGCCTGTGCACTGAATAAGGGATATCTACAGTATTTGTGGACCTGGAAAAGGCTTTTGACAGAGCGGAGTGGAATAAGCTATTGGAGATCCGAAGAAAATTGGTGTTGATTGGAAACAAATAACGCTATTCTGTAATCTTTATATGAAACAGTGAGTCGAAGTCAGAATAGGAGAAGAAATGTCAGAGGGAAATGAAATAGGGAGAGGAGTACGACAAGGATGCCTTTATTACCTACACTGTTCAACATCTTATTGGAGGATTTAGTGAAAATTGTTTTCCGAACATGGAAGAGGTAGCAGTAGGAGGAAGAATAATAATAATAATAATAATAATAATAATAAAGCGCACAGATTTGCTGATGATATAGCGTTCTTCGGAGAAGGGGAGATGATACTAAGGGATAGTATTTTTATTTAGTATTTATTTATTTAACCTGGTAGAGATAAGGCCGTCAGGCCTTCTCTGCCCCTCTACCAGGAGATTCCAACTACAATATCAACAATAAAATTACAATTAGTATTAAATTTACAATTACAATTACAAACAATATTACAATTAGTATTAAATTTACAATTACAATAAAATCAAAGTACGAAAAGATTACCTGAATAATTAAAGCTAGATAATTTATCATAGAGAAACAAAGAATATTTTATATTTACTGAATTACAAATTAAATCTAGAATAACAAAATTGTATAGTGATGAAATTACTGAATATTGAAATATTTTGTGATAGATTAAAGAAACTATTTACAAGTAATCAATTACTGACCAAGTGCCTAGTAAGTTTTCGTTTGAATTCAATTTTATTTCGACAGTCCCTGATGCTAGCAGGTAGCGAATTCCAGAGTCTTGGCAGGGCTATTGTGAAAGAAGATGAGTATGAGGAGGTGCGATGGGATGGTATTGTTAGTATTGTTTCATGACGAGAGCGTGTTATTGGAGCTAAATGACAGCTGTGAGCAGTAGGTATGGGATGGAGATAAAATGCAAACAAGATGAATATATGGCTATCGGAAGAAAAATATAGATGGTAAACGTGCGAATTCGAAATGAGGCAGTAGAACAAGTGGACAGCTACAAATACGAGCCTAATCTTTTCGCTGTAAGAAAAATCCTAATGTAAACAATAGCACGTGACTGAAGTGATGCTTCATTGGCCACTGTTTGGCGCCATAGATTCTCAGTATATGTTCCCGCCTACTGTTGTACATTCTGTTTCATGTTAAACATTTCCCGTTATTCGTCAAGTAGATCTAACCTCACTATTGTGCATCCGTTTGCTCAGGAAACTTTTACTTTATAATTATTGTAATTAAAACTCACTTAACTTATTATATACATTTAAGACTATTTGTTTTTCTCCGCTTTTGAGAGGGTTTCCACTCTTATGTTTAATAACCACACACACCGAGGATGCAGAAGCCATGCTTCAGTACCACGTGCTTACAGGAACAACTACGAGCTCGAGTGACGGCAGCTTGTTACAAGAACAGACTACCTCAGTATTACGTTGGTATTCATCCGCGTTCATAGTACATAACAAAATATAAAAGTAGCTTTTCTTTTACATAGCGTTTTACATATGAGTGAAGTTATATGTTTCATCGTATTTAACAACTAGAATTCAATTTTTTATTTTCAAACAATGTAAGATTATGGTTTCCAAATACGAACTATATTCTCCAGCGTCGTGTGAGTGTTTCGACTGTGAGCCAATCACGGGTTTGACAGCCACGTGCTTGTGTTTACATTAGGATTTTTCTTACAGCGAAAACAGTATACTTAGAGTGTACTGTAAGTAGTAACATGAGCTGCTTCTAGGACGTCAAAAGGATAGCAATGCTAAAAGAAGTCTTTAATAGAGAAAGGAGCCTGTTCTGGGGATCTCAGGAAAAAGAACTAGTTGTAAGGGAGAGACTACGCTTTGTGCGTAGTGTGGCATTGTAGCCTATGGGACAGAAACATGAACATTACGACGAAGTGAAGAGAAATAATTTCATTCCAACAGCTCCTCTTCTTCTCCTCTACCGGACAAACTATTTTAGTTATCATTGCAGAAAGAGATAATCCCTTAATTTTAATGTTGATCAATAAAGATTTATTTCTCATTTCAAAATATATATTTTTTTATTTTATTTTAGTAGGTTATTTTACGACGCTTTATCAACATCTTAGGTCATTTAGCATCTGAATGAGATGAAGATGATAATGCCGGTGAAATGAGTTCGGGGTCCAGCACCGAAAGTTACCCAGCATTTGCTCATGTTGGGTTGAGGGAAAACCCCGAAAAAAAATCTCAACCAGGTAACTTGCCCCATCTGGGAATCGAACCCGGGCCACTTGGTTTCACGGTTAGACGCGCTAACCGTTACTCGAGAGGTGTGGACATTTCAAAAGATACCCGACCAGAGATTATCGTCATTTTTTTTGCTCGGAAGTCACTGGGAGTGAGAAATGAATAGTTACTTGATTGATAACTCACTTAAACCACAAGCTTAAGTCATTTATCGTTGTTCCAAGCTTATTCTGAACTGTGAACACAGTCAAAGTTCAAGCCTGGGAACTGAAATTTAGGAAATTGAAAAAAAAAATAAAAATAAAAATAAAAATATGAAATAGGTAGGCAAAACTTGGAAACCAAGATAAGTTTCTCAGGCGATCTCATTCGTGTTCAAATCTATGTCAGAAAAGTATGAGGAAAGCAAAAAATATTCCAAGAATATGCGCGAAATCAGAGTACATGGTAAAGCTAAGATTACTTAAAATGCAATTTAAAAACACACCTAGCTACCGGTGTACCTCAGTTGACTAAGACGCTTGCCTGCCGATCCAGAGTTGCGGGTTCGATTCCCGCCTGGCCTGATTATCTGGTTGGGTTTTTTTCCGAGGTTTTCCCCAACCATAAGGCGAATGTCAGGTAATATATGTCGAATCCACAGCCTCATCTTGCTATCACCAATTCCATCGCCGCTAAATAGCCTAGTAGTTGATACAGCGTCGTTAAATAACTAAAAAAAGCACACCTTACTTCCGCGGGCCACCAGAGGTCCACCGACCATAGTTGGAAACCGCTACTCTGTAAGATCTTCGCTAGAAAATCTTCCGCTACCCTGCAAGAGCTTCGCTATAAAATCTTGTCCACCCTCTCCCCGCCGCAAAAAAATGAAATGCCCCTGTAATGTGATTAACAAGGTGCGGATTTTTAGGCACTAAAAACAGTTGAAATATGCCGGCAAAATAGGCATTCAAAATTCTAAAATAGGCATTTAAGATGACACTCACTATTTCTAATTCTCAATGTCTAACACGACCAAAGCATTGCATTATACACTAGTTTCTATAGGAATGTCATTATGGCAGTGAATAAACCAAGTATTCGTCCAAATGTTGTAATGAGAAGTGATGTCTATTGTCTGTAAGAATGTTCTTAAATTGGGAGAAACTACCTTCCACTTCACACGAAGTGATGGGGGCAATACTTCAGGGATCCAATCTCAGCTGGGGACCAAACCAATGGGAACGCAGTAATGTCAATGTATTTTCCAATCAGTGCTTCTGATGACTTTTGCTTTGGCATATCTCCACGGTATACTTCACGTATTACAGCAACTCCACACTCAATTCACAAACTCACAAAACGGATACACAGTTTAAAACAACTTCCCTAGTCAACTACCACAATGATTCATGCGGCTTTAGAAATACATTTTTTCTTATTGGTTTATTTTAAATTATTCGATTTCTACGCGCTCTGCTGGCAGTAAAACGTAACATACAGAATTATCGATAGATCTATATCACTTCCCTCTGCTGGATAAAAAAGAAACAAATTACAGATTCAAAAAATATCGATAGAATGGTCAGTAAATTCAAGTATAATATACAATACGGATATTTAGGCAACTTTCAGGCATTTATAAGCAAATAGGCATTTACTAGTGAAATAGGCAAATTATAGGCACTATAGAATTCGCATATAATACTCACAATGTCTTAAAATGGATATGTAACCTAAAATCTTCCTTCAGGTTAAGGATTAAAATAGGCATATAGGCATAAATACGCAGCTTAGTGATTAATTTTCTAAAAAAAAATTCCGAATTTCAACTCAGTTCGGTATAGTCAAACAGTGTGAATCAATACAGGGTGTTTAAAAAATACGGGGCATAATTTCAGGTATGTATTTCCCACATGTAGACAATCAAAATAGTTCATTACAACATGTGTCCGGAAATGCTTTATTTCCGAGTTATGGCCTTCACAACATTGAAATTCACCGGAACGTTTTTCTTTCCGCAGGTCGTTGCCGTCAAAGGAGACATTAAGAGGGCACTCTGACAGTTCATTCCAAGGCGAAGGTTACATTCAGTGTTGTGTAGGCGTTAGACTGTGCGACGTGAATTCAAATCAAGAGCTGGCAGATCGATGGATAGGTAGAGGTGGCCCAATTACTTGGCCTCCACGCTCACCTGATCTGAACCCTCTCGATTTCTAATTGTGGGGCCATTTAAAATCATTGGTTTATTCGTCTCCGGTGCCTGACTTGGAATCCCTTCGGAATCGAATTGTGGCATGTTCTGAGTACATACGCAATACTCCTGAAAGGATCGTGTTCCCAGGTCAATGAGACATCGATGTGAGGTCTGTATTCAAGCAGGAGGTGGACATTTTGAACTTCTTCTGTAATGACAACGACGATTGCGGAAAGAAAAACGTTCCGGTGAATTTCAATGTTGTGAAGGCCATAACTCGGAAATGAAGCATTTCCGGACACATGTTGTAACGAACTATTTTGAGAGTCTACATGTGGGAAATACATACCTGAAATTATGCTCCGTATTTTTTAAACACCCTGTATAATTCAATCGTAATGCGTGTGTGTATGAGAGAAACAATCGACTGAAGATAGATTCACAACAGAGGGCGATGACAGCTCGGGGCCTGTGTACAATATTTATTCGCTTAACCGATAGATCTGTCCCGACCACTCAGAGCACGCCGTCACATAAGCGTATTATATTTTGGAACCGATCGTCAAGCCCAATAGAATCAAGGTGAATTGTATGCGTTCTCCATCTCGCTCTGGAGGCAGCCATCGGTCATCACGCGACCAAAATACTAGCGGGGCCCTTCCATTATTCGCCGCTGGCAAGTCATTCATTACGGACACCGCCTGTCAGCTACAATAGGAATGACCTGGCCCTGCGAAACAACCCCTGAGCACAGGAGGGCTGCCCTTATTTAAAAGACTCTTGCTTACAGAGTACATACTTTGTGTCGAAGGTTGGGCGATTGCGACAATGCTATCAATCAGCACTCCTGCTCTGACCGAACAAGGGGCGGATTTCTCAACAGCTCGTATTATATTCTTATGATTCTTCCTGAATTCCAGCGTTCGAACTTGAAAGCTGACGGAGGATCTGGTAGTATGACAAAAAAAAAATTATATATAGGATTTTCATTAAAAAATTTAAAAAAAGAATAATTTTTTTTTACAAATGAACAAATTAGAATAATTACTAATGCTCCATTGCACAATATCCACAATTGCCTTTCTAAAAAAACAGATTTAAAAAATATTTTATCTTATAAATAGGATTTTCACTAAAATAATTTTAAAAAGGCAATTTTTTTTTTACAAATGAACAAATTAGAATAGGGCATTACTAATGTTCCATTGCACAATATCCAGAATTGCCTTTCTACGAAAGTATATTTAAAAAAAATTTATTTATTTTATTATTTATTTATTTATTTATTTAACCTGGTAGAGATAAGGCCATCATGCCTTCTCTTCCCCTCTATTTATAAATACGATTTTCACTCAGAAAATAGAAAGAACAAAGTAAAATAATAACATATATCAACATATGATTGATTATTTATTCCGTCAATATGACTTAAGCAATGAATTACATATGAAAGAAAAACATATGAAAGAAAACTATTGATGTATTACATCCTATTTTATCTTGATACAAACGTTTTCGCCCCTAGTGGGGCATCTTCAGGTACAAGATAGAAATATCATCTAAAATCAATTACAAGAGTAATATACGTTACAAGAGCGGTATGTTGACGTTTTCATGTTCAGGAAAAGATTGAAAAAGCGAAACGTAGTTGAGCTTTTTTAATTTCCGAGAACATTAAAACAAACATACCGCTCGTGTATTGTACATTATTTTGTGCGAAGATCGTTTATTACATACCTGAAAGACGAATTTCTAATTAGTTGCAATGAAATCTCCATGTTGGTTTCTGTTTAATGACGGCAACTTCGGAAAACCAAAATATCTTTCTTCTACACAGTTGCTATAAAATGTTTTATGTGTTTACTATACTCCAGCAGGCCGTGATATACGTCTGTCTTCCCCCCCCCCCCCAGTCTATAAATGCCAACTTAAAACAAACGGTAAGGTTATGTAATGATTTATTTTCCATTTTAATATTTTAACAATATTATTTATATAACATATTGCACTAATAACATCGGCATCTGGAATCTTGTTGATTTTTTCACGGCTTCCTTAATGTTACTTGTATCAGAAATGCAATAAGTTTCGTGGAGTAGTAGACTTTACTTAATTTTTGCAAATATTTAAAAACAATAATTAACATTGCAATTTAGGTGAAATTGCAGTGGTAAGTTTCCAATTTATAATTATTACTATGTTAAACGTCTCTAAAAATAATATGTTAAAAGCCTAAAGCAGTCAAATGAATGTCGCGCTTAAGCGGTAAGAAGAGGGAAATTGTTATGTGTGTTACGTTGGGAATACTGAATGTGGTATTTCGCACTTACCGCGTATTGGTTCTGTGCGGAAAACAAGCAAATACGCACGATCTCGCACAAACAAGTTTTACATTTAAATTCACATTGTTTTAAATTAAATTTGTTTTTAACATTTTGACAGGACATTTAATGTTGGTATGGATAATATTGTCACCATGTCATATTTTATTCTAGACAAGGCATTTCCAAATGTAAAACTTGTTTGTAATTGATTTTAGATGATACTTATATCTTGTACCTGAAGATGCCCCACTAGGAGCGAAAACGTTAGTATCAAGATAAAATAGGATGTAGCACATCAATAGTTTTCTTTCATATGTTGACATATATTATTAACACGAGGCTTAGCTGAACATTTCCCAACATGAATTGTAAATTTAAAAAGTAAAATAAGTTTATTATTACATGACACAATAAATTATATACAAGCATACAGGGTGTTTCCCAAAGATGTTACAAACTTTCATGAATGATGGAGAAGAACAAAAGGATTAATTTGAGATCAGAAACCCTCATTCGGAAATTTCTCAGTCGAAAGTTATAAACCAAAACGCTTTTGGATGCATATTGAAGACCTATAAGAAAACTCAAAGAAGTTTGTTTCTAAATTTAATAATTATATTACCTTCAAGCTACGAAGACTACATTTACTACATTTGTTCGAACTGGCGAACCCAGCGTCGTCGCAGGCATGACAACGTCGCAATAAGCTCTGTAGCACCTGATCTAAAATCTCTGGAGTCATTCTAACGATGTCATAGGCAGCTAGGATTCTTGCTAGGAGACCCTCTTCATTTTCTACAGGTGACTCATGGAGAGAAATTTTTTACATGACCCCACAAGAAAAAATCAAGTGGAATCATACATGAGACGAATATGCTGTTCAAGAAACAGGACCTCCTCTTCCAATCCACTATCCAGGAAATGTCTGATTAAGGTATTTACGAGCGCCATTTGTACAATGAGCTGGGCCCTTCATGTTGACGAACGTCACACTGCTGGAGTTACGCGGGTGGAATAAGTTGTGGGTCTATTACGTAATCATTAACTATGCCTGCCAACATATTCACTGCAAATCTTAAAATATTACTCACTTGACGGCTACATATTAGTGGGGTTGCTTGCCTTTCTACTACTGTTATACCTCCTGCGAACAACTGTTGTGGCTTATAACTTTCGACTGAGACGTTTCCGAACCGGTTTCCTGGTTTCAAATTGATGCCTTTTCCCTTCTATATCATTCCTGAAATTTTGTAACATTACCGCGAAAACACCCGGTATAAGGGTTTTTCTAAACTAGATGAAGTAAAATATTAAATAATATTAAAAAAAATAAAATTTCGTTGCAATATAACAGTTAACTCAATAAGGAATTATGCATATTATTAATGAGGACTGGGGTTTGGTTACTGTGTTACATTTTTTCCTTTGAGGCTATATCAAGGACATTATGTATTCCACCCTGACTGACCTCAACTGACTGAATTGAGTAGGCTATCATTTGGATATTGTTCGTGCTACCGAGGGACTCGTGTAGAAACCCACTAGTGCACTAATTGCTAGACACCATCATGTTCGATCCTTAATTGCAACTGCTTTAAGAAAAAATTCTTGGATAGTAGAAGAGGAAGTTTTTTGCCTTGCTACTAATGGCTCCTCTAGACGTATTGACATCATAGCTTATTCCCAGACTACCAAGAAAGGATATATAATTGATCCTACCATAAGGATTGAAACGGGTAGTAGCCAGCCGGAGGATGTCAATCAAGAAAAGATCAACATTTATCTGCCAACAGTTGATTACTTCAAAGAAAAATACCAGCTTGAAGACATTGAGGTGATTGGTCTTCTTATTGGAGCTCGTGGTGTGATTCCCAAGTTCTTTGAAAGCTTCAGGAAGACTTTTGAACTACCACAGACACTTACTGCTGACATAACTTCAGTTTCGAAACGCTCTTGCCAAATTCTGAGTCATCATATTCACTCTGTTTAATTTTTTTTCTTCACTTTATAATTCATATATGTTTATTTTCACTATCACCTTTACTTTTTAACTTCGCTTTAGGATATACCATTAGGAAAGTTCAGGATAACAGGCAGGGTTTGGAATTGAACGGGTTACATCAGCTTCTTGTGTATGCGGGTGACGTGAATATGTTAGGAGAAAATCCTCAAACGATTAGGGAAAACACGGAAATTTTACTTGAAGTAAGTAAAGCGATCGGTTTGGAAGTAAATCCCGAAAAGACTAAGTATATGATTATGTCTCGTGACCAGAATATTGTACGAAATGGAAATATAAAAATTGGAGATTTATCCTTCGAAGAGGTGGAAAAATTCAAATATCTTGGAGCAACAGTAACCAATATAAATGAGACTCGGGAGGAAATTAAACGCAGAATAAATATGGGAAATGCGTGTTATTATTCGGTTGAGAAGCTTTTATCATCCAGTCTGCTGTCAAAAAATCTGAAAGTTAGAATTTATAAAACAGTTATATTACCGGTTGTTCTGTATGGTTGTGAAACTTGGACTCTCACTTTGAGAGAAGAACATAGGTTAAGGGTGTTTGAGAATAAGGTGCTTAGGAAAATATTTGGGGCTAAGCGGGATGAAGTTACAGGAGAATGGAGAAAGTTACACAACGCAGAACTGCACGCATTGTATTCTTCACCTGACATAATTAGGAACATTAAATCCAGACGTTTGAGATGGGCAGGGCATGTAGCACGTATGGACGAATCCAGAAATGCATATAGAGTGTTAGTTGGGAGACCGGAGGGAAAAAGACCTTTAGGGAGGCCGAGACGTAGATGGGAGGATAATATTAAAATGGATTTGAGGGAGGTGGGATATGATGATAGAGACTGGGTTAATCTTGCACAGGATAGGGACCGATGGCGGGCTTATGTGAGGGCGGCAATGAACCTTCGGGTTCCTTAAAAGCCATTTGTAAGTAAGTATATGTTTATTTTAATTTTCTTTCTACAAAATTTATGTAAACATTTAATATTGTAAAATTCATGTAGGAGAGTATACTGAGTCCTTCTGGGCTACCTCCAATGGGAGGCAATTATTATTATTATTATTATTATTATTATTATTATTATTATTATATAAAGCTGACAAAAATGTCCTCACATTTTCTATTTTCTTTTGAGAGGCGGTTGATATCAGGGGAGTTGGAGAGGGTCACCCGGTATTCAGTATTAAATTCATTTGCAGTCTGAAATTTTGGAACAACCTGAAACTTTGAAGCAGCGGGAAGCTCTCGCGGGCCGGGTGGACATAATATCCTGACCTCAGTGTAGTTATCGCGAAGTTGTGTACACGGGTGACATGACAACCCTTGTGGAGGTGCCGGCCGGGCAATGAAGTATTCTAAATCTGTTAACGCCGTGTACACACCAGCACGACGGGCCCGGTATTGGCTGTATACACATTTCTGAATGTGGCATATTTATTGCCAGAGCCAGAGGGGGACACGCTTGTAATCCAGGCTCACAATAAACAGCACATGTTTCACCCCACATCCCTCTCTCTGATTAACCTCCGAGTGTGAACGGGCACCCATCGATTTGTTCCGTTGCTCATTTGTTTTTATTATTTTTTTTGTCCGTTTTTGCAGGTATAGGAGAGTCATATTTAAACGATGGCCTGGACATGACGTATTTTTTATTATTATTATAAAAACAAAAGGAGATTTGGGGGGTCTTTTATCCGATTATAACATATGGAGGCTATTAAAACAGACCCTCTGTCCAGTGCGGTGAGATTCGCATTGTTGGTAATAGCCAAGTCTATCGAATTCACGACCTCGGGGGGCTTTGTATTAGAACGAAAAAAAAAAGAATCAGGATTTTTGTTTTTTGTATTGGTCACTTTAGGGCTGATCCGCTAATGGGGATGACTGGTAAAATATTTTAAATGCATCTGCTGATTTTCGCAGTTCAGTTACAGGTTTTAATATTTTCCTTACAGTAAATGGGATAAAGTACACATTTGCTTTGCGAATTTCCAATAATCCACGCAAGTCGCGAGAGTATAAATATTATATTCTCATTCCAAAGCAAAGAAAACTGGAACTGTGATTTGTTAACTTTAACAGATTAGAGTAACAGTAAGAAATGAGGAGTCCACTGCAAGAATGATGGAAGTCATTTGGAATACATTTTTCAGGAGAAGCAATTGAAAGTTTGAAATGCCTAGCACTCAAAGCTTAACTGATATTTTCCGAACATTACTGACAATGACTATCAGTGTTAATGCCATATGTACATTCTATATGTCTTAAACTATGCATTGACAGTCTTGGTTCATTTTCGACAAGAAAGTGACATCCATCATTCTTGCAGTGGACTCTTCAATTATAAATGACACTCGGGAGGAAATTAAACACAGAATAAATATGGGAAATGCCTGTTATTATTCGGTTGAGAAGCTTTTGTCGTCTAGTATTCTCTCAAAAAAGCTGAAAGTTAGAATTTATAAAACAATTATATTACCGGTTGTTCTGCATGGTTGCGAAACTTGGACTCTCACTTTGAGAGAGGAACAGAGGTGTTCGAGAATAAGGTGCTCAGGAAAATATTTGAGGCTAACAGTGATGAAGTTACAGGAGAATGGAGAAAGTTACACAACACAGAATGCACGCATTGTATTCTTCACCTGACATAATTAGGAACATTAATTCTAGACGTTTGAGATGTGCAGGGCATGTAGCACGTATGGGCGAATCCAGAAATGCATATAGAGTGTTAGTTGGGAGACCAGAGCGAAAAAATTTTGGGGAGGCCGAGACGTAGATTGGAAGATATTATTAAAATGGATCTGAGGGAGGTGGGATATGATGATGGAGACTGGATTAATCTTGCACAGGATAGGGACCGATGGCGGGCTTATGTGAGGACGGCAATGAACCTTCGGGTTCCTTAAAAGCCAGTAAGTAAGTAAGTAAGTAAGTAAATAAGTAAGTAAGTAAACAGATTAGAGTAACAGTAAGAAATATAAATGACACTCGGGAGGAAATTAAACGCAGAAAAAGTATGGAAAATGCGTGTTATTAGTCGATTGAGAAGCTTTTGTCATCTAGTCTGCTGTCAAAAAATCTGAAAGTTAGAATTTATAAAAGAGTTAAATTACCGGTTGTTCTGTATGGTTGTGAAACTTGGGCTCTCACTCTGAGAGAGGAACAGAGGTGTTCGAGAATAAGGTGCTTAGGAAAATATTTCAGCTAACAGCGATGAAGTTACAGGAGAATGGAGAAAGCTACACAACACAAAACTGCACGCATTGTATTCTTCACCTGACATAATTAGGAACATTAAATCTAGACGTTTGAGATGTGCAGGGCATGTAGCACGTATGGGCGAATCCAGAAATGCATATAGAGTGTTAGTTGGGAGACCAGAGCGAAAAAATTTTGGGGAGGCCGAGACGTAGATTGGAGGATATTATTAAAATGGATTTGAGGGAGGTGGGGTATGATGATGGAGACTGGATTAATCTTGCACAGGATAGGGACCGATGGCGGGCTTATGTGAGGACGGCAATGAACCTTCGGATTCCTTAAACGCCAGTAAGTAAGTAAGTAAATAAGTAAGTAAGTAAACAGATTAGAGTAACAGTAAGAAATATAAATGACACTCGGGAGGAAATTAAACGCAGAATAAATATGGAAAATGCGTGTTATTAGTCGGTTGAGAAGCTTTTGTCATCTAGTCTGCTGTCAAAAAATCTGAAAGTTAGAATTTATAAAAGAGTTAAATTACCGGTTGTTCTGTATGGTTGTGAAACTTGGGCTCTCACTCTGAGAGAGGAACAGAGGTGTTCGAGAATAAGGTGCTTAGGAAAATATTTGAGCTAACAGCGATGAAGTTACAGGAGAATGGAGAAAGCTACACAACGCAGAACTGCACGCATTGTATTCTTCACCTGACATAATTAGGAACATTAAATCTAGACGTTTGAGATGGGCAGGGCATGTAGCACGTATGGGCGAATCTAGAAATGCATATAGAGTGTTAGTTGGGAGACCAGAGCGAAAAAAATTTTGGGAGGCCGAGAGGTACATTGGAGGATATTATTAAAATGGATTTGAGGGAGGTAAGATATATGATGATAGAGATGATTGATCTTGCACACGATAGGGACCGATGGCGGGCTTATGTGAGGGCGGCAATGAGCCTGCGGGTTCCTTGAATCAATTTGTAAGTAAGTAAGTTTGGTAAGTAAGCTATATTAGATTATAGCATTTATCAAATTCTAGAATTGATGCACATGTGTCCAAATATACAGGTTCTACCAAATTTTAAGAACACTCCATTATCTCCTGGCTTAGTTGCCTTATGAGTGATGACTTATTGGTGGCACTCATGAGGTTCAAACTTGTCTTTGGACAGTCTACTAAACAAGAACTTACAGCTTATTAAATACATACATACTGTGCGTTTTCCTGAGTAATATAGGACATAGGAATTTAACATTGTGATAAGAAATCTTATGTATAAAAAAAAAAACAAACGATATATTTTAATCAGTAGACCATGTTTAGAAATTAGCAGGTTTCAACAGACTCGCCATTTGTTTACCTGACATTCACCTTACAATTTGATACAACCTGAGAATAAACCCCAGCAGGCAAGTGAGATTCGAACCTTGTCCCAGCACCTCGAAACAACGAGTTCGGCTATGCATGTATGTATGTATTTATTCACACTGCAATGGGTATATACCCGGTGGCAGTGGTAACTAATTACACTCAATAATGACAATAATAAACTTATTAATTATAATACAATTAATAATAATAGAAATAATTAATACTAACAATAATTTATAATAACAGGGAATATCCTAAATTAAATGAAACGATCACTTAAAATAACATTTGAAATAAATCTAATTTGTATCTTAAAACTAAGATCCAACTAAAACCCACGAGTATGATATGTTCATATCTGCACAAGTACATTTCAAGATTACACTCATTTCGCTGTTAACTCACTCACTGCACTGGAACTACGACACATTTCACTGATTCCATCCTGATTTCACTAACACTTCAAAAACATTTCACTGTTCAAATACTTTGCACTGCCACTATAAACTATAAAGCTTCACTGACAGGAACACGTTTCACTTACACTACACACTTCACTGACACAATATAATTCTTCACTGATACAACACTTCAATAACAACATATCCTTTACACCCTTTAAATACTGTGTATAAATACCGTCTATTAGTAAAGTCCTTAAGCCTAGCTATGTACCGCTAGGCAACACCAGTGGTTATTTTGATGACACGTCGGGGCACCACAATTACATTATCTCAACGGTTGTCACAAAAATGTAAGTGTACGAATTTCATATTTCTACTCTCATGGCCGGTTTGTCCAAGTATTCTTAGAAGACTTAACGACTGTTAAACCTTCAACAGTTTATTAAATACAGCTTTTCCATTTGTTCAACACCAGTTTGGCTTAACAGATTCTTAACCGTTTGTTAACTTTAAATGTAGGATTTCAGGCCGTTAACTCATTTAACAAACAGTTAAACATGGCGGATAACACCACAGCTGTTCAGACAAAAGTTGTGAAAGCAACATGTTATGTTTCTCTTTGAGGAATGTTTAGAGTAAGGGCCGGTTTCACCAAGGTTCAGTAAATCAGTCCAAATGAAACATTAACTAGTACTGAACATTGAAATATTTACACGAGTACGTTTGTATGTGAGCTGTGTCCGTAGACTTCAAGCCTAGCAGCTATATGTGCCTTGTCGCGCTGCTTACATCATGACACCCAGATGGAGTAGTCAGTAGCGTGTTGGCTTGCCACGCCAGGGGCCCGTTTTCGGTTCTCGGCGATAATTTTTTTAACTAATTTTTATACATGTTACCTTTCTTCATTTTTATAATTTTGTGTAGTGGAACTTATTATTTCGCAACTCTGGCTCCATTAGGAGAATTTAAAAAAACCCTTGGGAGATCAATTTTCTTCCCGAAATAAAACAAAGATAAACAAACAAATTAAAGAAAAATTAAAGAAATACACATGTGGATCTAATACATTGTCCACATGCCACCGGCGTCAATCACAGCCTGGCATTTTCGGGGCATTGAGTCCACCAGATCGCGGAAATAGTTCTGGTCCTTAGCGAAATCTTCCCAGGTAACCAGAACTTGATCCCAGAACTGATCTGGATTTTGAGGTGGGATGTCTCGATATTTGTCAATCCTCTTTTTCATGCTTTTCCGTGAACCGTCTTTGAACGTTTATGGCGGTGTGCGCGGGGTGATTATCCTGCTGGAAAATTAAATTTCCATCGGAAAGAAAACGATTATAAATTCCAAGAATCCAGCTCTTTCACTTCTGTTTTAAAGCCAGTGCAAACATATCTTATCGCTAGCTATAATATAATTCTAATAAATGAAAGTTAATATACCAATTAAGTTTTGTTATGTTTGAATGCACATTATGTATTAATTTAGTAATATTTCTTAGGTACCGGTATGTAGTTATAATGATCGCTTTCATGTCTTAAAATAAAACTCAGTTGTATGTTACCTAGTTGAAATAGGCCACTTGTTTCAATTCACTAGCTACTATTAACTCTAGATTCTATGTTACTAGCTTTTCAACTATAGCCGATGTCAATAGTGCTTCAAAATACGCAGTGAGTAAATAATAAAATGTTTCAGCAGCAATTGCTTCTTTAGGACGAAATTACTTATAATTTATACATGAACCTAAATTAGAGAATTTTATATGATACGGAATTCTCCTCGGGGTTTTCTGTACAGTTGACTACACACACATTCGTGTAATTATTGTCACCTGGTGGTCATAATGCTGAGATTTTTCTAAACAGAAATTCATATTTAGCATTATAAAATGTAACCATGTATAATAATAATTATTATTCAATAGCAGTCAATGCAACTTTCATTTATCAATTCTCTGCACTGTATGAATCATGGCTACTGTAACAGGTTACGATTTTACACATGTTTCATGACTTACTCTACAGTACAGAATTTAAATAATAATATCAGCCAATAAGAAGTTGTCTTATATATGCAAAATCATTACCAACTGCTGTTGAGTAGTTAGAATAGTATTAACGACAGTTAAAGTTAAGTGTTGGTTATTTTAAACAAAATTATGTTGGAAAAATGGAAAACATCTTAACAAAACGTTAAAAATAAACCAGCTGTTAATTTAACATTTGTTAAGCCAAATTAAACATTACTAGGAAAAACTGGCCATCAGAGTTTTCAAGTAGAAAATCTAAAATGTGTAATTTTTCCTCTTCCTTACGAAAAGAGCCAGTCAAGCTTTACGTAACATTGCACGCCCTTTCAAACCAGATATAAACTTGAAAAGTACAGCCTTGTAAAAGCACGTTTTCCTGTTGTGCATTACTGTTTATTCCATAATCTGGCATTACCTTGTCTGGGGCACGTGAATTTCTGGTTTCATTTCAATTTTAAATTCAGAGAAGAGGGAAAAAGAATTTGAGTCCTAATTTACATATATGATTTGGAATAGCAACCCGTTCTATTCACACAGCAGGTATTCCTAAAAGTGGAGACATTTCCATTCCACTTTGATTAGGACCATTCTCCGCTGACACAGCCTTGTTCCTTTTTCTGTGTATTTGTTAACATATTTAACAAGGGACAGCAGCTGTTTTGAACGCACGTATTCATCGGTTCTCTATAGCTAAGTTTCAACTCTAACAACATTCTAAGGCTAGTGTCAAATCTCTTCACTGGATACGCTTATCGAAACTCCCATTTTCCATTTTATTTTATTTTGTAATATTTAATTATTTTGTACCTTAATTGTCTTTTTTTCTTAGTTCTGGATTATTTACTTATTTATTTATTTATTTATTTATTTATTTACTAGCCGTACCCGTGCGCTCCGCTGCACCCGTTACAAATAAACATAAAGTAATTACATAATTAAAATAGAACGTTTGATCCAGGGAACATTCGTGTTTGATAGAAGGATAAATCGTTTAATATGTTACTTAATTTAAATTGCATCCAAATAATTAAAATGCGATCATTTTGGTCCAGAGACACTCATTTGGTGCAATGACAATTCCTTTAACATGTTTCTTAATTTTTATTACATGCAACCATAGTTTAATGAAGATTGACATCATTTAGATTTAATGTGTATATTTTATTTTACTTGTTATAGGTTTCCATTGAATTATGGTAATAATTTAATTTTAACCCTTGTTTTCTACGTATTCAGTAAATGGCGCTTGACCCGCTATGGTTCTGAACCCTTCAAATAACTTAAATTATATTATATTATATTATATTATATTATATTATATTATATTATATTATATTATATTATATCAGAAGTTACTGTAATAACATTATAGCATTATGTCCATCTAGAGGAACTACACTTTCCAATGGTGAAATAATAATTAATTATACAAATTGGTTAATTTAGCTTCCGATATTACTTCATACAAACACAGAAACATTCTCTGTAGGCTATCTTTCATAGTTTTCGATTGTTGCTGTCCAAGACCCCTTATAGATGAAGTCATTTGTTTTTTATTTCTTTATACGGCCTTAGATGGCAGTTATTTTATTTTAAAACTCATTTATCTCATTAAATATCAGTCCTATCAAAAATTTTCAGGGAATAAAACTTATCGCAACGTATTTTTAAAAAACCTTTTGTTATGTAACATTTTTCACAAAAATCAATAATGACCGAGATATTTCGATTTATTTAATTAAGGCCCCGTTACAACCCCCCTTTCAAATAATGTATTTTGAATGCCATTTAACCTAAAATATAAGTTACAACGAACATAATTTATATTCCAATTTTCATCGAAATCCGTTCATCCATTATCGCGTGAAAAGGTAACAAACATACAGTCAGACAGACAGACAGACAGACAAAATTTTCAAAACAGCGATTTTCGGTTTCAGGGTGGTTAATTATATGTTAGGACCAATTATTTTTGGAAAATCGAAAATTACCAGAAAAATTTCGGCTACATATTTATTATTAGTATAGATTATATCCTAACTAATTAACGAACATAAACAAGAAACTTTGAATTTTAATGTAGACTAAAAAACACAAATCAACACTTCTAGCAAGACCTAAAAACCATTACATATGACAAAATTTTCCAATTTAATTTCGAATTGTGACAAAGACCAGCAATCCCTGACGTCATTACTGTTCTTACATAATTATTTAATTGGCCTATGCCTACCCTATTCTAGTATTGAGTTTGTGATTGTTTCATTTTGTGACTTTTAAATCGAACATTAGGCTACTGCATGCTTTTGTTTGTAGCTGAGTGGAAGGAAAGGTCTGATGTTCTTAACTCCGCCAAAATAATTAAATAAAAAATAAATAAGTTAATAAATGAATAAGGGAATGAATGAATGAATGAATGAATGAATGAAGGAATGAATGAATGAATGAATAAATAGATAAATAAATAAATAAAACCGTGATCATCTTACTTTGTAACTACTAAATTGAACATTATTACTACATTATTTCTTTTTCTGGCAGAGTGGAAGAGAAGGCCTGATGTTCTTAATTCCGTCAAAGAAATAAATAAATAAATAATCTGTATTGATAATATATTTTGTATTAGGCAATTACAAGAGAAGATCCTATTAAAAAATGGAGAACTACATATGACTTTCATTGATTTAGAAAAGGCATATGATAGTGTTCCTCGACAATTATTGTGGACGGCAATGAGAAATATGAATATACATGATAAATGGATCAATATTGTTAGGAAAATGTATAGTAATACAAAAGCCAAAATAAAAATACAGAACAAATTGACAGAGGAAATCAGATTGAATAAAGGCCTTAAGCAAGGATGCAGTTTATCACCAGTTCTTTTTAATATTTATATAGATCAGGCTCTTAACCTATGGTACAAGAAATGCTCTGAAATGGGTATTCCTATAGAAGATAAAACACTACATTCATTATTATTCGCCGATGACCAGGTGATATTTGCGGGGGATGAAGATGATATGATATATATGGTAAATAAACTAATGGAAGAATATAGAAAATGGGGACTAAACATAAATCTACAGAAAACAGAATATATGTGTTTAGGAAGAGATATGGGTGACCTCATACTTGAAACAGGAAAAATTAAAAAATGTGAATCCTTTAAGTATTTTGGATCAATAATCACAAATATAGGTACATGTGAGAGAGACATTCAAAATAAAATTGCCCGGGAAAAAAATGCTACCAAGACTTTGCATGGAATAATCTGGAATAAAAATATTACAAAAGAAACTAAAATTAAAATCTACAAGAGTATATATAATACAGAATATTTTATCATATGGAAGTGAAACTTGGTCCATGACAGAACTACAAAAAAACAAAATTAGAACAGTTGAATTCGACTATCTTACGAGAAGTCTTCAAAAAACAAGACAGGATAAAATTAGAAATGAACTCCTTTGGAAAGAAATGAACGTCACCACATCTATTGTTAAGAGAATAGAAAATCAAACTCTGAAATGGTATGGACATGTACAAAGAATGGGCAACGAAAGATGGCCAAAAAATATATATCAATGGTCACCCCCAGGAAAAAATAAACGTGGTAGACCAAAATTGAAATGGAAAACCCATGTCAGAGTAATAATGGACGGCAGGAATTTGGGAGAAGGAGATTGCAACGATAGATATATATGGAAACTGAAGACGGCGAACCTATAAGTGGGAAAAAGCCGAAGAAGAAGAAGAAGAAATAATCAATCAATAAATAAGTAAATAAATAAAGAAAACGAATACATAAAACAGAAAATTACACAAGTAAATAAATAAGTATAAGGAAGTAAGTAAATAAATAAAGAAATAAGTTATTGTATGAATAAATATATGAACTAGAAAGTAATATTTCGTATTACCGAATCTCACATGAAAACTATAATTTGACTGAATGAAATACATAGATTAAAAATGGGCGAGTAAATGGATTTTAGTACGTACATTCTGCCAAAATCTTCAGCCATGATTCACTGCCAGAAGTTCAGTAAGATGCCAATCATTCTTACCTGGAAAGAGAACGAGTAAGTATTAATCAAAGAAACATCAATAATTTTTACAACGGTGTTGACAGTGATAGTCATGAGACGTTTGGAAGTTATGGTGGTCAAGTATTGACAGTGATAGTCGTGAGATGCTGACAGTTATGGTGATCAGGTGTTGACAGTGATGGTCGTGAGATGTTGACAGTTATGATGGTCAGGTGTTGACAGTGAGGGTCGTGAGACGTTGGAAGTTATGGTGGTCAAGTGTTGACAGTGATTGTCGTGAGATGCTGACAGTTATTGTGATCAGGTGTTGACAGTGATGGTCGTGAGATGTTGACAGTTATGATGGTCAGGTGTCGACAGTGATGGTCGTGAGACGTTGGAAGTTATGGTGGTTAAGTGTTGGAAGTTATGGTGGTTAAGTGTTGACAGTGATGGCCGTGAGATGTTGACAGTTATGGTGGTCAGGTTTTGACAGTGAAGGTCGTGAGACGTTGGAAGTTATTGTGGTTAGGTGTTGACAGTGATGGTCGTGAGACGTTGGAAGTTATGGTGGTTAGGTGTTGACAGTGATGGTCGTGAGATGTTGACAGTTATGATGGTCAGGTGTTGATAATGATGTTCGTGAGGTGTTGACAGTGATAGTCGTGAGACGTTTGGAAGTTATGGTGGTCAAGTGTTGACAGTGGTGGTAGTGAGATGCTGACAGTTATGATGATCAAGTGTTGACAGTGATGGCCGTGACATGTTGACAGTTATGGTGGTCAGGTGTTGACAGTGATAGTCGTGAGATATTGACAGTTATGGTGGTCAGGTTTTGACAGTGAAGGTCGTGAGACGTTGGAAGTTATGGTGGTTAGGTGTTGACAGTGATGGTCGTGAGACGTTGGAAGTTATGGTGGTTAGGTGTTGACAGTGATGGTCGTGAGATGTTGACAGTTATGATGGTCAGGTGTCGACAGTGATGGTCGTGAGACGTTGGAAGTTATGGTGGTTAGGTGTTGACAGTGATTGTCGTGAGATGTTGACAGTTATGATGGTCAGGTGTTGATAATGATGTTCGTGAGGTGTTGATAGTGATAGTCGTGAGACGTTTGGAATTTATGGTGGTCAAGTGTTGACAGTGGTGGTCGTGAGATGCTGACAGTTATGATGATCAGGTGTTGACAGTGATGGTCGTGAGATGTTGACAGTTATGATGATCAGGTGTTGACAGTGATGGTCGTGAGATGCTGACAGTTATGGTGGTCAGGTGTTGACAGTGAAGGTCGTGAGACGTTGGAAGTTATGGTGGTTAGGTGTTGACAGTGATGGTCGTGAGATGTTGACAGTTATGATGGTCAGGTGATGTTGACAGTTGTGATGGTCAGGTGTTAACAGTGAGGCTAGTGAGATGTTGACAGTGATGGTGGTCAGGTGTTGACAGTGATGGTCATTGACAGTTACGGTTGTCAGGTGTTGACAATGGTGGTCGGGAGATGTTGACAGTTATGGTGGTCAGGTGTTGACAGTGATAGTCGTGAGATGTTGACAGTGAGGGTTGTGAAATTTTGACAGTGATGGTGGTGAGATGTTGGAGTGACGGTGGTGGGATGTTAACAGCGATGGTCGTGAGATGTTGATAGTGATGTTCGTGAGATGTTGACAGTGATGTCGTGAGATGTTAACAGTGATGGTCGTGAGATGTTGATAGTGACGGTCGTGAGATGTTGACAGTGATGTCGTGAGATGTTGACAGTGATGTTCGTGAGATGTTGACAGTGACGGTCGTGAGATGTTGACAGTGATGTCGTGAGATGTTGACAGTGATGTCGTGAGATGTTGACAGTAACGGTCGTGAGATGTTGACAGTGATGGTGATGAGACGTTGGAGAGATGGTGATGGGATGTTAACAGTGATGGTCGTGAGATGTTGACAGTGATGTCGTGAAACGCTGACAGTGATGATGGTGAAAAATGTTGATAGTGAGAATCGTGAAATGTTGATAATGATGGTTGTGAGATGTTGACAGAGATCCTCGTAGTTTCTGACGTAAGTGACGGCGTGGGATTGTGACAGTAACGACGGCAAGATGATAATGACAATGATGCTGACGATGATTGGGATGAGATAGAACTAAGTTGTTGGTTATGGAAATGAGAAAAATTTAGCAATTAATATGGCATTGAAATTTCTTGCCTCCGATTTGCTGTGTACCTACCTAGATCTGCTTGATGTTATCGTACCGACATTCTGAACAAGATTTTAACACAGACCAAGGAATTACAACATTTACACAACACACGCAACTCTGCAGCATTTATCATTTCTCAACAAACATGGCACAAAACACTCGAACGCCAACACACGCAAAGTCACTGTTGACCATGACAAAGCGTTCCAGTAGCGGATAAGGAACAGTGCTGGACTTCACAAGGAAACAAACACACTGAAACCGCTTATGCCGGTCAATAATTTAGTTAAACGACAGCTGAAAGACGCGATCCGCGAACTTCCAGAAACCAAGGTGCACTGACCACAGGAACGTATAGGCTGAATTTACTTCTGGTTCAATGCCGCGCCCCTTGCGGCGAGGAATGGGGTGATTCTAGGTCCCCACCACCGCCGCGGACTGCATGAATGGACCCAAACTAACCCAAGAGGATAGTCGGTGCATACAAAAATGTACAATACAACAACAATTCCAAGTCTCAAGGACGCGGGAGGGAGAAGATGCGAATCAGAGATGTAGAGGAGCGAGGTGGGGGGGGGACGAGCAATTTAAGACGACATTATGCTCTCTTTCTATAAGGCGAACACATCACAGAAATATTCATCTGAAACAATTGTGTTGATTGGTTTTCGTTTATAAGGCCGGTATTACACTATCAAAGTTCTTTTATAAAAAATATGATAAAATATTTTATCAAAGATATGTGATAAAGAGGTAGAATTTTGAGTATATTATAGTATGTAAAATATTTTAAGAAAGATAACTTAAAATTAAGGAACACGAGTCATCAGTCTCCATTTATAGCTAAAATAAAACCCTTTTTGATCACAGATATGCAGAAATGAATGATGAACAGTACTATGCAAGTTTCAACATTTATGCTAATAATAAATCTGTAGCCGAAATATTTCTGATAATTTTCGATTTTCCAAAAATAATTGGTCCTAACATAACATGTAATTAACTGCCCTGAAACCGAAAATCGCTTTTTTTTTATTTTTGTTTATATGTCTGTCTGTCTGTGTGTCTGGATGTTTGTTACCTTTTCACGCGATAATGGCTGAACCGATTTATATGAAAATTGGAATATAAATTAAGTTCGTTGTAACTTAGAATTTAGGCTATATGGCATTCAAAATATTTTATTTAAAAGGGGGGTCATAAGGGGGCTTGAATTTAAATAAATCGAAATATCTCCCTTATTATTAATTTTCATGAACAATATTACATAACAAAAGTTTCTTTAAAAAATAATTTTCGATTAGTTTTATTCTATGCAAAATTTTGATAGGACTGATATTTAATGAGATAAATGAGTTTCAAAATCACAATAACAACGCCATCTAAGACGGTGTAATGAAATAAAAAACAAGTGACTTCGTCTATAAGGGGTTTTGGACAACAACAATCGAAAGTTATGAAACATAGCCTACAGTGAATGTTTCTGTGTTTGTATGAAGTAATATCAGAAGCTAAATTAACCGATTTGTATAATTAATTTATTAATTCACCATTGGAAAGTGTAGTTTCTCTAGATGGACGTAATGCTATAATGTTATTACAGTAACTTCTGAGTGAATCGAGGACAGGTAAGATTAAAATAGCTTCTTATGCACAGAAAACGTGATAGGCTATTCTGTACATTCGTTTCCTGTATTTCCTAAAATAATTTTTATGACCAAATGAGTGGTCTCTGGATCAAAATGATCGCATTTCAATTTTTTTATACAATTTAAATTAAGTAACATAATAAACGATTTATCCTTCTATCAAACACGAATGTTCCCTGGATCAAATGTCCTATTTTAATTATGTAATTACTTTATATTTATTTCTGACGGGTGCAGCGGAGCGCACGGGTACTGCTAGTATTACAATATACATATTGCTGAGAAAGAAACAGAAAATAAAACATCTGTGGGTTAAACCATGGGTTCCAAGACATAACAAGAAAAGTATCCATCGACTTGAAAATGTTACATAAATTATTTGGGAATGGATAAAGATAATTGTTAGTATTCATCCAGGCTTGTGCATCACATCTTCACAGCAGTTATAGTCTCTGTTATTTTTATGTAGGTCTACACTTCTCGTCTTTTATTTCTGTTTTTTGTAGTCCGTTTTTTCTGTTATGTAATTTGCTTCATATTCTCATATCAGCATATTGGTCGTAGTAACAGTCCAAGAATATTTACGTCATATTGGTTTCAAGCTAGGCAAATCTTTCATAAAAGATAACAAGATGCACTTACATTTGATAAAAGATCGGTTTTATAAACGTTTCTTTGATGAAATAACTCATTATAGTGTCACATATTTTATTATAGGGTAAATTAGGGTCTGTTGGACAGTCGGGCATGTTGGACACTTTGTACTTTAACGTGTTACCTCGCCACTTGTGGGCACCACATTCTGCTAGAAGTCAATGACGGAAGTAACCCCACTCGTGCCTACTTCCGTCATTGACTTCTAGCAGAATGTGGTGTCCACAAGTGGCGGGGTAACACGTTAAAGTACAAAGTGTCCAACATGCCCGACTGTCCAACAGACCCTAATTTACCCTATATATATATTTTATAAAAGATATTTGATAATCTATACCAATAAAATTAATTAAAGAAATATGCAATGTGTAATAGGAAAGAGGGTAAAGGAACTCAGACAGTCTAGTTAGAACAAAGAATAGAAGAAGATAGATTGGAAATGATATCTAACAATACATTTAGAAAGGAAGGATATGAATTAAACGGGAAACACGTAATCATTTAATATAATAACAATGGGGTACAAATAGATGATAAGATTTAGACCAGATGATGGCAAATACAAGAAATAAATTGTTTAATAATGATCAATGAACAGGAATGATATATGGGTAGATATTAAAGTGATGATGGTAGATCGAAAAGCAGAAATGTAAAGGTACACCTTAACTGGGAATTTATGGTTGACGAATAAATATCATAACATATCATATACCATATCATAACATATATAATATCACATCATATATCATATCACATCATATCATATCATATCATATCATATCATATCATATCATATCATATCATATCATATCATATCATATCATATCATATCATATCATATCATATCATATATCATATCATATCATATCATATCATATCATATCATATCATAAACCTTTATAATTCTTTTACCCATGAATATAAGAAATGTCATATTTTACTTTCAGAAGATTAGTGAGAAAGGCATTGATGGCAAATCCACTCTACAGTGTCAGTGAGTTTAGTAATATTAAGTTTGAGATGCTATTGTTTCAACTTCATGTAAATGACACCTTAATAATTTAATGGCAATACAATGAAATGTAAATGTCATAGTTTTAAATCCTTTGTAATTTACAGATAAATTTGATCACTAAATGAAAATAATAATTACAAATTTTGCTTTTATTTGTAAACTTTATTCTGATCTTATACCATTTCTTTTAACACTTGTAATCTGTTTTTGTAATTGTCTGGCAATTGTATATTTATTTTGATTTTATTTCAATCTATCGTAGCTCACGTATTATATATATATATATATATATATATATATATATATATATTTGTATTTTAACGTTGTCTATGAGCTGTATACTTGCCGAATGACATCATATCATATCATATCATATCATATCATATCATATCATATCATATCATATCATATCATATCATATCATATCATATATCATATCATATCATATCATATATCATACATCATATCATACCATACCATACCATATCATATCATATATCATATCATATTAAAAAAATTAAATTTAAAAATAGGCTTAAGGACCTTACTAATAGACGGTAATTATACACAGTATTTAAAGGGTGTAAATGATATGTTTTATTGAAGTGTTGTATCAGTGAAGAAGTATGTCGTGTCAGTGAAGTGTGTTGTATCAGAGAAGAAGTATGTCGTATCAGTGAAGTGTGCTGTGTAAGTGAAACGTGTTCCTGTCAGTGAAGCTTTATAGTTTATAGTGGCAGTGCATAGTATTTGAACAGTGAAATGTTTTTGAAGTGTTAGTGAAATCAGGATAGAATCAGTGAAATGTGTCGTAGTTACATTGCAGTGAGTGAGTTAACAGCGAAATGAGTGTAATTTGAAAGGTATTTGTGCAGATATGAACATATCACACTCGTGGGTTTTAGTTCGATCTTAGTTTTAAGATACAAATTAGATTTATTTCAAATGTTATTTTAAGTGATTGTTTCATTTAATTTAGTATATTCCCTGTTGTTGTTATTATTATTATTATTATTAATTATAGTTAGTATTAATTATTAGTATTATTATTAATTGTATTTTCATTAATAAGTTTATTATTGTCATTATTGAGTGTAATTAGGTACCACTGCCACCGGGTATATACCCACTGCAGTGTGAATAAATACATGCATACATATCATATCATATCATATCATATATCATATCATATATCATATCATATCATATCATATCATATCATATCATATCATATCATATCATATCATATCATATCATATCATATCATATCATATCATATCAAATCATATCATATAAAAGATGTTTGTGAAAGAACTTTGATAGTGTAATACCAGCCTAAGGATTTGGCTGCCATGTAGCGAAAATCAAAGCATGAAGACAGATTCTATACAATATCCGAGTGACATTAGCTCATAATAATTATATTCATTGTTCTGTAATGTCATGGTAATGAAGCACCTTATTCTTCATGTGCATTAGCATGCCTTCCCTTGGCCAGAATCAACCTTGGAGCTACAGAAGGTGAATTAGAGTCTGTTGACGTAGCATGATTAGAACTTCCCTTTCGCTTGTACCAAACCGCCCAATAAATCTACAGGTCTTCAAACATATTGTCACATCCATTAAATTAATTTCAGGTTGCATCTTCATAGCGACGTCACTTGACCTGCAGGATCTGCTGTGCTGTGAATGATTAACCCAAACAACTGCACACAAAGCCGTCACGGAGGTCTAGTGGCTAAAGCGCTGGAGTAATAATCCTGTGGACGCAGGTTCAAACCCCGGCGTACTCCCGATTTATAACTTGTATTGTGGTGCAGGTAACACAGGTTTTTCTCCGGAAGCTCCGGTTCCCAGGGCATCCCAACAAATTTCCATCATCATCTTCATCTCACCGCGGGTTTAGCCTCCTATGGCGCATCCTGGGCAACGACTCAGTCGGTAAATTGGTCTACAAAACTGGTTTCGTACGGGAGAATAACAAAAAATTAAGTGCCCTCCATTACCAAAGAAACTGCACAAGTAACACATAGTTTCAATTAAAATTTAATGAGGCTATTTTGAGCAGAAAGTGTGCTAAACTTTTTATTTAGAAAGTAATATTTTTTTGGAAAAAAATTGCTAGACTATTATTATTATTATTATTATTATTATTATTATTTTTGCAAAATATGGTGTCATCGAGACCATTCTTAAAAAACATTGTACTTCACAGCCATTTCAGTTGTCACTGATGTTACATTTTTACTATTTTCAAATTAGAGGCCCTATATTGAAAATGAAATGGGTTTTGTCAATTTTTATTACCATAATGAATTTAGAAGATCAGTATCATTTTACAGAAAGGAAAGTTGTTGAATAAAATTTATTACTAATGCAGAAAATAAAGAAAAGATTCCGTCAAGGACGTTACAAGATTTGTGAACCCACTTACTTACTTACAAATGGCTTTTAAGGAACCCGAAGGTTCATTACCGCCCTCACATAAGCCCGCCATCGGTCCCTATCCTGTGCAAGATTAATCCAGTCTCTATCATCATATCCCACCTCCCTCAAATCCATTTTAATATTATCCTCCCATCTACGTCTCGGCCTCCCTAAAGGTCTTTTTCCCTCCGGTCTCCCAACTAACACTCTATATGCATTTCTGGATTCGCCCATACGTGCTACATGCCCTGCCCATCTCAAACGTCTGGATTTAATGTTCCTAATTATGTCAGGTGAAGAATACAATGCGTGGAGTTCTGCGTTGTTTAACTTTCTCCATTCTCCTGTAACTTCATCCCGCTTAGCCCCAAATATTTTCCTAAGCACCTTATTCTCAAACACCCTTAACCTATGTTCCTCTCTCAGAGTGAGAGTCCAAGTTTCATAACCATACAGAAAAACCGGTAATATAACTGTTTTATAAATTCTAACTTTCAGATTTTTGGACAGCAGACTGGATGATAAGAACTTCTCAACCGAATAATAACACGCATTTCCCATATTTATTCTGCGTTTAATTTCCTCCCGAGTATCATTTATATTTGTTACTGTTGCTCCAAGATATCTGAATTTTTCCACCTCTTCGAAGGATAAATCTCCAATTTTTATATTTCCATTTCGTACAATATTCTGGTCACGAGACGTAATCATATACTTTGTCTTTTCGGGATTTACTTCCAAACCGATCGCTGTGAACCCACTTCACATCTTATTAACAACGAGTGCAAAACTCAGGTCTCTGCCTCAAGCAAAAAGATATTCATTCTCATAGTGTCCATGTGAAAACTATGAAAATCTCACGGGATTCAACTAGTTCACAAAAACATAATCGGTAAATATTTTACAGCTGTTTCTGCCATGTCACGGATGTTACACACATTTTGTCACGGATGTTACAGATGAGTTAATGTCCTTCATTTTTCAAGTTTCAAAACATCTGTGACATTTCTAAGTCAAAATATTCGCTTGAACTATAAGATTGCTAATTGTTATCAACCCAAACTACTTAAAATAAGTGGCAGAAAGAATATAGTACAGAGTAAAAAGTTCCTTGATCCTGGAGCTCTGGAATTAACAGTGGAGACTCTCAAAATATTTCTTCAACAATAGCTGCTTGAAAAACATACATTAACAACTGATCTCTCCGTAAGTAACTGCTGCAAACTTTAGGATAACAAAACATTACCGGTACCTATTACCCATCCAAGACCACTTAGATTCAATGCCCATAAAACTTGTAAAATATTTTCCTTTCAAAAATAAAACAATAGAATATTTACTTTTAGAGTCTTATCTTCTGATGCTTTTCCAATTCACTGCGGGGTAAAGCAGGGAGATGCACTATCACCTTTACTTTTTAACTTCGCTCTAGAATATGCCATTAGGAAAGTTCAGGATAACAGGCAGGGTTTGGAATTGAACGGGTTACATCAGCTTCTTGTCTATGCGGATGACGTGAATATGTTAGGAGAAAATACACAAACGATTAGGGAAAACACGGAAATTTTACTTGAAGCAAGTAGAGCGATCGGTTTGGAAGTAAATCCCGAAAAGACAAGGTATATGATTATGTCTCGTGACCAGAATATTGTACGAAATGGAAATATAAAAATTGGAGATTTATCCTTCGAAGAGGTGGAAAAATTCAAATATCTTGGAGCAACAGTAACAAATATAAATGACACTCGGGAGGAAATTAAACGCAGAATAAATATGGGAAATGCGTGTTATTATTCGGTTGAGAAGCTCTTATCATCCAGTCTGCTGTCCAAAAATCTGAAAGTTAGAATTTATAAAACAGTTATATTACCGGTTCTTCTGTATGGTTGTGAAACTTGGACTCTCACTCTGAGAGAGGAACATAGGTTAAGGGTGTTTGAGAATAAGGTGCTTAGGAAAATATTTGGGGCTAAGCGGGATGAAGTTAACAGGAGAATGGAGAAAGTTACACAACACAGAACTGCACGCATTGTATTCTTCACCTGACATAATTAGGAACATTAAATCCAGACGTTTGAGATGGGCAGGGCATGTAGCACATATGGGCGAATCCAAAAATGCATATGGAGTGTTAGTTGGGAGACCGGAGGGAAAAAGACCTTTAAGGAGGCCGAGACGTAGATGGGAGGATAATATTAAAATGGATTTGAGGGTTGTGGGATATGATGATAGAGATAGGGACCGCTGGCGGGCTTATGTGAGGGCGGCAATGAACCTTCGGGTGCCTTAAAAGCCATTTGTAAGTAAGTAAGTAATCTATGATCCACTTATGATAAATAAATATTTCCGAAAAAGACTTTTTCATTGGGATTCCCAGTTTGTCCGGAATGACAGTTCATCCTGTTTATTTGACACCCTGTTTTAAGTAAATTCGACCATTGCGAATTTGAAAAGAGAATCCTGAACGATTCTACACGGTGAAGAAAAGAAAATTAATGTAGGAACGTTAAAATATGGAAAAATTATAGCGTATACTGCTTATCAGTATTATAAATTGATGAAGCAGGAAGTAGTTAACAGTTTAAGAGGGGACTAGGAGCTAAAGGGGAATTCAGAACAACGTTCACACGTCTAAAAGGAAAACTTACTGAAGTTAAATCACGTGAATGTTGTATGCATATCAAATCATATCATACGGATGTAAAATTCAAACACGTTACAAAGAATACATCACAGCCATAACAAAATTATAAAACACCTCCACATATGCAGAACACATCACAAATGCTAACCACACCCACAGAGACATCAACACAGACATGGAAATACTACACATCCAACCAAAAAGCCAGAAACTAAACACATTAGAACATTATGAAATATACAGACACACGAAAACACACCCCAACGAAATTCTCAACACACAACTCAATTTCAGAACACACACACACTCTTTGACTCTATATCATATCACACGAACACAACCTCACAGGAAATAAAAACAAGAGGCGCCAAGACCAACAATGACCAGTTTTGAGGATGACCCATAAATAGGTCGAAACATGAATAATTTCGAGGGAAAAATTGTTCCGGGGCCGGGTATCGAACCCGGGACCTTTGGTTGAACGTACCAACGCTCTCCTACTGAGCTACCCGGGAGCTCTACCCGACACCGATCCAATTTTTCCCCTCTATATCCACAGACCTCAAAGTGGGCTGACAACAGTCAAGCAACCAACATTTGAGTGCACACTAACTCTGTGTGACTTTAAATTGTGGTTTTCTGTTACGTACAGTGACGTGTTTTATGCAAATTAAGCTTTCAGGAATAACTCCCTGTAAAGTTAATTTGAATAATTTCGAGGGAAAAATTGTTCCGGGGCCGGGTATCGAACCCGGGACCTTTGGTTAAACGTACCAACGCTCTCCCACTGAGCTACCCGGGAACTCTACCCGACACCGAAACATGTAAACAAGGTACGTTAGAATTTAACACAAGAAAGTCTTATCATACATATTCCGAAGTGATACAGTGTTAAAAGTTGTGTAATCAAGATGTAGAAAATAGGTGCTAAAACAATTCTACAATTGTTTATTCTGAACATTCAGATTATGTCAGATACGTTTCCAATTCACTGTGGACTAAAGCAAGGAGATGCACTATCACCTATACTCTTTAACTTTGCTCTAGAGTATGCCTTCAGGAAAGTCCAGGATAACAGAGAGGGTTTGGAAATGAACGGGTTACATCAGCTGGTTGTCTATGCGGATGACGTGAATATGTTAGAAAAAATCCACAAACGATTAGGGAAAACACGGGAATTTTACTGGAAGCAAGTAAAGAGATAGGTTTGGAAGTAAATCCCGAAAAGACAAAGTATATGATTATGTCTCGTGACGAGAATATTGTACGAAATGGAAATATAAAAATTGGAAATTTATCTTTTGAAGAGGTGGAGAAGTTCAAATATCTTGGAGCAACAGTAACAAATATAAATGATACTCGGGAAGAAATTAAACACAGAATAATCATGGGATATGCCTGTTGTTATTCGGTTGAGAAGCTTCTATCATCCAGTCTGCTGTCAGAAAATCTCAAAGTTAGAATTTATATAACAGTTATATTACCGACTGTTCTTTATGGTTGTGAAACTTGGACTCTCGCTTTGAGAGAGGAAAATACGTTAAGGGTGTTTGAGAATAAGGTGCTTAGGAAAATATTTGGGGCTAAGAGGGATGAAGTTACAGGAGAATGGAGAAAGTTACACAACACAGAACTGCACGCATTGTATTCCTCACCTGACATAATTAGGAACATTAAATCCAGACGTTAGAGATGGGCAGGGCATATAGCACGTATGGGCGAATCCAGAAATGCATATAGAGTGTTAGTTGGGAGGCCGGAGGGAAAAAGACCTTTAGGGAGGCCGAGACGTAGATGGGAAGATAATATTAAAATGGATTTGAGGGTGGTGGGATATGATGATAGAGAATGGATTAATCTTGCTCAGGAATGGGGACCAATGGCGGGCTTATGTGAGGGCGGGAATGAACCTCCGGGTTCCTTAAAAGCCAATAAGTAAGTAAGTAAGTAATTCTGAACATTGCAGGTGTAGGTAAGGTGCAAGAAAAAAGTAAGTTGTAGTTAAGATATCAAAAATGTTTCCATTTACTTTCAAATATTGCGTGCCTTTTTGAAGGATAGACTCACGTTGAAAAACCCATAAAATATGCAAGGCATGGAAATGCCTTGATATATGAAGGGAATAAAATGTGTTAGTAGGGTAGGGTTGCTATAGAAAGTTAAAGAAAAGCAGGTGTGAAGGTCGACTCTTTCTATAACAACTTCCTCGCTTACGTCAAAAATCAAGTCTGCCTGAGCCCTCTTTAATCTGTAGATACGACTTCTCCCCTCTGCGGTGGCCTATTTAAAACTGGGTACTGAACATAACGTAATTATAATAATTAAGTTGTCAGACATGTATTATGTAAATGGAAGTCCTCAACCCTCGGGTGAATTTCATAGTACGTGTAGCTGGTTACTGGAGGTCTTGGGGACAGTTTCATCAACAATAATGTTAAATAAAAATGTTACCAACATACAAGCCTGGCTTTCAGGTGAAGCTGACTTGAATAATTTCAAGAGAAAAATTGTTCCGGGGCCGGGTATCGTACCCGGGACCCCTGGCTGAGCACGCCAACGCTCTACCGACTGAGCTATCCTGGAACTCTACCAGACACCGGGTCAATTTTTCCTTTTATATCCTCATACCTCAAGTGGGCTGACAATACGTCAAACACCCAACACTGAGTGCACACAAACTCTGTATGACTTGAATTCTTGTTTTCTGTTAACGAACAGTGACATATACAAGACTGTCCCACAATAAGAGATGACATAAAACAGCGAATCCGTGAGACCTGCCAGTCAATTGACCACGCCGAAGTGTTACGTGCCACTGACAGTGTTAGAAGAAGAGTACGGGTGTGTGCTGCTCAGAACGGCAGACAGTTTGAATATTTATAAAAATTAATGGAATTGTCCAGTCTTTCAGTAACATGTCAACATTAATTGCCTTGTTTACATTTTCGTCTTTTAACATTTCTCAATATTGATGGCATAGTCCACACCTGTGGAGTAACGGTCAGCGCGTCTGGCTGCGAAACCAGGTGGCCCGGGTTCGAATCCCGGTCGGGGCAAGTTACCTGGTTGAGGTTTTTTCCGGGGTTTTTCCTCAACCCAATACGAGCATATGCTGGGTAACTTTCGGTGTTGGACCCCGGACTCATTTCACCGGCATTATCATCTTCATATCATTCAGACGCTAAATAACCTAGATGTTGCAAATCAAGATTTTCAGGTATAACTCCCTGTAAAGTTGATTTGAATAATTTCGAGGGAAAAATTGTTCCGGAGCCGGGTATCGAACCCGGGACCTTTGGTTTAACGTACCAACGCTCTACCACTGAGCTACTCGGGAACTCTAACCGACCGGAACAATTTTTCCCTCGACATTATTCAAATCAACTTTACAGGGAGTTATACCTGAAAATCTTGATTTGCATAATACACGTCACTGTTCGTTAACAGAAAACCACAATTTAAGTCACACGGAGTTAGTGTGCACTCGAAGTTGGTTGCTTGACGGTTGTCAGCCCACTTTGAGGTCTGTGGATATAGAGGGAAAAATTGGATCGGTGTCGGTTAGAGTTCCCGAGTAGCTTAGTGGTAGAGCGTTGGTACGTTAAACCAAAGGTCCCGGGTTCGATACCCGGCTCCGGAACAATTTTTCCCTCGAAATTATTCAACCTAGATGTTGATACAGCGTCGTAAAATAACCCAATAAAATTTAAAAATTACAAAATTGATGGCATTGTCTTTTTGTACGTTTTCTCATTGAAAGATTAGGAATTGGTAAAAACGTTTCCTATGAAAGTTGTTTGTTTTGAAGAGCTCTATCAAATGGTACCTTATTTGATACGGACTCCCATTTGAAATTTTAAAGTGATACGGCACTGACTCTACTTCCTGTTAGAGCTGATTAATGAAATCAACTCAAGTGAAAGTCCACATGTGGTTCAGTAATAAATATTTTTGTCTCGAAAGTTTTAATGCACTAAATTCGGAAATAAATGACTTGCGTGTGGTCCGAATCACCTATTATCTTTTCGTACGTTTTCTCATTGAAAGAATAGGAATTAATAAAAAACATTTCCTATGAAAGTTGTTTGTTTTGAAGAGCTGTATCAAATGGTACCATATTTGACCCATACTCCCATTTGAAATTTTAAAGTGATACGCCACTGACCCTACTTCCTGTTAGAGCTGATTGATGAAATTAAGCTCAAGTGAAGGTTCACATGTGGTTTAGTTATAAATATTTTTTTCTCGAAAATTTTAATGCACTATTTTCCGAAATAAATTCCTGTTACGGGTGGTCTGAATCACCCTGTATATTAGGCAAATCTGGATTTCAGGTATAGCTCCCTGTGAAGCTGACTTGAATAACATGTTACCTACATTTGTTAACACACGCTAAAATTTTAACAATTGTGTTAACATTCTTTTGTGCTTTTCGGATCCACCAACGATTTCCGGATGGGTGTTAATTCATTTTTTAACTCTTCCGAAAATTCGGTCATAACTGATGATTTTCTGAACGTTCTGAATGCAGAAAACATGATGGTATGAAAATATAAGCAAATGATGACGAGTGGGTGTGATTACTAATGCGTTCAATTTCTTTTCTATAATTTGCAAAGAGATAGATAATAGTTATTAGAAGATAAAAATTCGCTCTGGCGCTGGGGATCAAACCCGGATCCTTGGTTCTACATACCAAGCGCTCTAACCACTGAGCTACGCCGAAGTTCAATCCACAGCACCGGATCGAATCCCTCTCCTCTAGTGTTTTTTCCTTTGTGGCCTGACTTCAAGTTCGACATATATCTTGACATATATTAACGGTCTTACTAATAAACCGTGCATAGTCTTTATACGAGATTTATGCAGCGTTGAGACAGAAAATGTTACTAATAAACCATGCATAAGCGATGGATGTATAAACATGCTTTAACTATACAATGGGAATTGCTTTACATTAGTTATATACACGAAACCCCTTGTTTAAGCGTTGTATATAGAGAAAAAATGGCCGCCCTCTAACAGCTGTTCGTACCGACTGTCATTTTATGATGATGGATGCCTTGTAACCACAGAAGAGCAAACCAAAGAGCACAGAATAATTAGAATAATATTGCTGTAGCTTGTACTCTTTGACCAAAATATAGTGTGGTAATCGATCATAGCCAGTTGTACTATCGATACTTAACACGGCACACTAAAGCGCTCTACCGGATGTAATAGAGAACCTCAGATATTCTATTACCTTTCGTAACGAAGTAATGACGAAACTATGACGTAGCTGTGTAACAGTTATATTGTTATACACGACGTATGTAGTGATTATTAGTAAAGAATTTACACACGACTTATAAACGAGCTACTCATTGTATAAGTATAAGACAGTTAAACGTCTGTATATAGAGTTTTTATTAGTTAGACCGTAAGTCAACTGGCATTATACAAGGAGCGCACTCAATTTGAGGACTTGGTGGCCGGGATCCCACAGTAATATGCACTGTTAGGCGAAGAATCTACGTAAAGATTCATTTTTGGTGCTACAGAATATATGTGTTATTAGATATATTCGTCCCTAAATAAAGGATAATCACCGGACTTGGGTACCGCGAAACCAGCGACATAGGGTCTAAGTAGCTAAAGAGCGCACTATATAGGAGATATGCCGCTCTTACACTGACGGTAAAAATTTGTTGATTTCTCGAAGATATTAATTTTAGGACTCATGTTTGTAGGATTTTTATTTCTTGTTTTGATGCATACTACCTCCTCTCTAAATATTTGAACCATTTTTTTCAGAACACCCTGTATAGACCTACTTTCTTTTACAATGCAGTGTATTTCATTTGATATTTAACTAAGCCTATATACATAATCGACAGGGCCTGCACACTTTATTTCCATGAATGAATGAATGAATTATTTATTTAATTAATGGGAAGAAACAATTAAAAGGCAAAAAAAAAACGCGTCCTTGCAAGGGAAATTGGAAAGAGAGGAAATGAGTAAGTTGTGTCAGCTCTAAGCCTGTTGGCCACTTGTCTCACTCCAATATTCGCCGTTACATTTGAAGCAACATTACAGAATTTTGAAAGGGAAAAACCGAAAATGGACGTGACCTAACAGCTACCACGTTAAGGATTATGGAAAACCTCGAGGCACATTAAATAGAGAATGAAGCGAGACGGACTGCGTGGAAAACTACTTCCATTCCTGTTTCCATGGTACGAGTGACGTCAGAGTAAAATTTTCATGTCAAGAAGTTACAATTTTTGTCCGTTGCACCTCGAACACAGACGATTCATGTCAAAATTTCGACACACACACAATATTTATCATCATTATTATCATAGCAATTTGTGCCACAGTAACTTGATTAACGCGCAAATGACACTTCTAGTTAGTTAATTTTACACAATTCCATGCTTAACGTTGCTACGGCAACATGGCTTGAGTTCTCTGACAATTTAATGAAAGATTTTTCACACACCGTTCTTGTAAGGGGATTAACGTAAGTATGCGTTTCAACACGTCTGTAATCTGTAGAGTGAAATTATGAAAGTTTTCAAGTGTAGAATACAATCCTTGCAAACTTACAGAGCACTATTACTTCCAAATTCTCCGTGAAGTATTCTAGAAATAGAGGTTATGCATGATTCGGTGCACTGCCATTAATTAATTTGTTCAATTATTCATTCATATGTACATTTCATTTGTCATCTTCCGTAATTTCATGTTTTCTGTACAAAATGTACTTTTTCTGACTTTATTGGCCAGTTTCTCCAAGAAATGTTTAATAATTTGGCTTAACTAGTGTTAAATTAACAGTCTGTTTATTTTTAACGTTTTGTTAATGTATTTTCCATTTCTTCAACATCATTTTGTTTAAAACAACCAACACTTAACTATGACAGTCGTTAACGCTATTTTAACTACTCAATAGCAGTTGGTAATGATTTTGCTCATGTAAGGCAATTGTTTACGGGCTGATATTATTCTTTAAATTCTGTATTGTAGAGTAAGTCATGAAACGTGTATAAAATCATAACCTGGTACAGTAGGCCATGATCGATAAAGAAGAAGACAAATGAAAGTTGTAGGTGACTACTATTGAATAATATTATTACTAAGTGAGGTTATAGTACTCATGCTTAACATATAACTTCTCAAAGAAGCAATTTTTGCTGAAATCTTTTTAATATAACACCCGCTGTGTATTTTGAAACATTACTGACATCGGTTATAGTTAGATGAAATGAGCCAGTATCACAGAAGCAAGAGTAAATATAGCAGATGCTGAATTGGAGTAAGTGGTCTATTATGTAGGATAATCAAGTCTAGTTTATATTTCTTGTAAAATTATGGGGCCTATTTGTTTTGAAAATCTATATTGTCACAAATTGAGTATCATGGATAGTATATAAATCATCAATCCTAGCTACCTTGCCACATTGAGATTCCATATTTTCTAAATATTCAATATATAATAGCTTAGTATCAAAGTATATTGGAGATTTATCCTTCGAAGAGGTGGAAAAATTCAAATATCTTGGAGCAACAGTAACAAATATAAATGACACTCGGGAGGAAATTAAACGCAGAATAAATATGGGAAATGCGTGTTATTATTCGGTTGAGAAGCTCTTATCATCCAGTCTGCTGTCCAAAAATCTGAAAGTTAGAATTTATAAAACAGTTATATTACCGGTTCTTCTATATGGCTGTGAAACTTGGACTCTCACTCTGAGAGAGGAACATAGGTTAAGGGTGTTTGAGAATAAGGTGCTTAGGAAAATATTTGGGGCTAAGCGGGATGAAGTTACAGGAGAATGGAGAAAGTTACACAACACAGAACTGCACGCATTGTATTCTTCACCTGACATAATTAGGAACTTGAAATCCAGACGTTTGAGATGGGCAGGGCATGTAGCACGTATGGGCGAATCCAGAAATGCATATAGAGTGTTAGTTGGGAGACCGGAGGGAAAAAGACCTTTGGGGAGACCGAGACGTAGATGGGAGGATAATATTAAAATGGATTTGAGGGAGGTGGGGTATGATGATAGAGACTGGCTTAATCTTGCACAGGATAGGGACCGATGGCGGGCTTATGTGAGGGCGGCAATGAACCTTCGGGTTCCTTAAAAGCCATTTGTAAGTAAGTAAGTAAGTAAGTAAGTAAGTAAGTAAGTAAGTATCAAAGTAGTAGCCAATGTGATAATCAGTTCACTTTTGAAGATTATCTTCCCTATATTAGCTTTCCAAAATTACTTTTAAATGTTACGTTATCAGTCATTCACGAAACATTCCTTAAAGAGAGACATACAATATTATTTTCACAACTTCTGTTTGAACAGCAGTGGTATCATCTGCCATATTTAACTATCTGTCAAATGAGTTAACTGTAAAAAAAAATCCTACATTTAAAGTTAACAAACACTTAACAATCTGTTAAGTCAACTAGTGTTAAAGATATGAACAAACTGTTTCGAGTTTAACATTCGTTAAATGTTCTAACAATACTTGGAGAAAACGGTCATATATCTATCAGAATTAATTCAGTCTTTCAGAGAAACTTTTAGTTTAATGCATGACTTGACACAGATATTTTCATAATAATCATCATGAACATTGTTAGTTTTAGGCATGAGATGTCTGTTCCACTTTTCTCAAGGTGAAAATTGGTCCTTCCATCTAGTTTTAGGTCTTCCTCTGATTCGTTTATCAGTCGGACGGTATTTCAGTGTCTGCCGTGGAATTATGGAAGTTGGTATTATACACTATCTACCAAAAAGTAATTGGGCACTGGTTTGCCCCTTTAGAACCTCGCGGTACCACCTCTTGTTGCTATAACAGCAGCCACCCTGTCAGGCATGTTCTCCACTAGTTTGTCTAGGATATCCACTGGAATGCGTAGCCATTCCTTTTGCAACATGGCACTCAGTTGGACAATGGAAGTTGGCCGCATCTCCCGAGACCTCAATCGCTGGTCCAATTCTGCCCAAAGATGCTCAATGGGATTGAGATCTGGACTCTGTGCAGGCCAGTCCAACCGGTGAACATTATTGTCTGCATACCACTGCATAGTAGCCGCCGAAACATGGGGCCAACTTCCATTGTCCAACTGAGTGCCATGTTGCAAGAGGAATGGCGACGCATTCCAGTGGATATCCTACACAAACTAGTGGAGAGCATGCCTGACAGGGTGGCTGTTGTTATAGCAACAAGAGGTGTTACCACGAGGTTCTAAAGGAGCAAAAACAGTGTCCAAATACTTTTTGGTAGATAGTGTATTTAAATGTTGTTTCCAATTCTTTTGGTAGTCCTGAATTTCGTTTAAATTGTTGCGGGTTTTCCTTTTATTTATTTATTTATTTATTACAACACATTTGAGCAGCGTTCACAATCAGGACAGTATATAATAATTTATAGCAGCTGCACAATTTGAGTAGCCTATATTACATAGGTATTACATAAAAAGTCTATAAACTACTGTAATATCATAAACAATTTTATTAATACTAATTTATCATGCATAAACAATATAACTTTAAATAAAACATTAAACTAAATTATCATCTGTATCAATTATTTTGATTATATTGCTTTCAGCAATACTTAACAAGTTTTTCCTTTACATTTATCGTTTGTATTAATCAATCTCATGCAATTTGGTAATGAATTATATTATTTTGATGCTACATAAAAATGATTTGATTCAAAATGTTGTTATATTTATTGTTTTCAACCTCAGTTGTCTGTTTGATCTTGTTTCATATCCATGAATTTCTGCATTGATTTTGAATTTATAATTACAGTGTATTTTTCTCTTTAGTACTTTAAACATAAAAATACACATGGATTTTTTAGTATTATATTTCAATGGCAGAATTTTTTTAATATTACACACTTCAGTTTAAGGGCCCAAAGAAATTCTTTTTTGGAAAAGATTAAGTAATAAAATTTTGGACCGACCTAACTCCATTAGAAATTGACCTGGGGTACTTTCGCCAAAATAATCCCCTATGTATGGAGAATGTTACTTAGTTACTTACTTACTGGCTTTTAAGGAACCAGGAGGTTCATTGCCGCCCTCACATAAGCCCGCCATTGGTTCCTATCCTGAGCAAGATTAATCCATCCTCTATCATCATAACCCACCTCCCTCAAATCCATTTTAATATTATCTTCCCATCTACGTCTCGGCCTCCCTAAAGGTCTTTTTCCCTCCGAACTAACACTCTATATGCATTTCTGGATTCGCCCATAGGTGCTACATGGCCTACCCATCTCAAACGTCTGGATTTAATGTTCCTAATTATGTCAGGTGAAGAATACAAAGCGTGCAGTTCTGTGTTGTGTAACTTTCTCCATTCTCGTGTAACTTCATCCCTCTTAGCCCCAAATATTTTCCTAAGCACCTTATTCTCAAACACCCTTAACCTATGTTCCTCTCTCAAAGTGAGAGTCCAAGGTTCACAACCATAAAGAATAACCGGTAATATAACTGTTTTATAAATTCTAACTTTCAGATTTTTTGACAGCAGACTGGACGATAAAAGCGTATGGAGGAAGTTACACACTAAAATTAATTATTTATCTAAAACCATTCAAAAGCTATGCTACATTAGCTACATACTTTAGAAAAAATATATATACACATTTATATTTCTTTGCGGATAAAATAATTATAGGCTAATCGATTGAAATTAATAATTTGTTTACAACATAGCCACAAGTTTAAGCTTTAATTTGTGTCTCAATGAAGTTTTTGCCCAATTTGAACTCTACTTTTTGCCCGTCGGAAGGATAACAAATGTCGGAAAATGTGAAATAGGAGAAAATAGACCTGAAGATGACATAATGTTAGTCTATATATTTTTAAAACTAGAAGAAATGAGCTTCCAGATGAGGTGAAAACATTATTTACAAAAATTTTGAAAAAAATCTTATATTTCTAGAGTCGATGTATATATACCTTAAATAGTATACATTATATAAAAAATCATAACTTTGTGATTAAATAAAATTATATTTTTCTAAAAAGCCCTGTTAAGGGCAGAGGGTTACGAACGCATACAAAAATTATGGCAAAACGTGTAGTAACACTTTTGACAATATCTACCACAAGATTTATGATAGCCAGACATAAATTTTACCATTGAATCTTGAAAGAATGCTGAATTGAATGGCTTATACTTCACTTACTTTAGATTATTAATTTGTCCTTTACAATTTGTTTGATCTTTGCAACAAATCGAAAATATACATATTGCCTTGTGATAGTGAAACTCAGTTTTTATTTTTATAACTTTTAAATTAACTTAGTTTCATAATTTTATACATGCTGTGAAAATTATTTTTTTCCAAACTCTAAAGTTTTAAAATATCACAAAACCGACAGATCTTTCTCAAATTAAGTAAAAATACGAGTTTCTTATAGCTGTACGCATATGCAAGATCTGATAAAAATTGAGGACCGATGAGATCATTAGTTCACCAGGAATTTGTACTTACGTGATCTTATGCTTCGGTATATTTTCGATTTCTTGCAACAATTAAACAAATTATTTAGTGCAGACGAATAATCTAAATTAAATGAATTGTATGCCATTCAATTCATCTTTCTTTCGAGATTCAGTGTTAAAATTTATGTATGGCTATCATAAATATTGTGGTAGATATTGTCAAAAGTGTCGGTGCATGTTTTGCCATAATTTTTGTATGCGTTCATTGCCCGCTGCCCTTAAATTAAAGCTAAAATGTCAGAAATAAGCTTTTAAAATTCCATTACTCCCAATAGTAGCTGAGGAAAGGTACATTAAAACCCATTAATTTAATATAGGTAAATATAGGAGATTCCTTAAATACCTGACATTTCTTGAGATTAAAATGCACTACCAGTGAAGAAGTTGCTTCATTTTCAGGATGGAAGTGATGATAGGTCTTTGGATATGGAAATAATCGTAGAAAACTTAAACATACATTATAATATCAATTTTTGTTTACCACCTGTGCTTATCTTAATATTTGGATTTAATAATAATAATAATAATGATTTATTTTAGCTGGCAGAGTTAAGGCCGTAAGGCCTTCTCTTCCACTCAACCAGCAAAAAGTGTATATACATATGCATGAACTTACAAAGAATCCAACAATTTGATTGAGATCAGAGTTACATGTATACAAAAGTTATTTACAAATTAAACAACAAAATACTATGAACTATTAATTAAACACTGAAATAAACTGTGTAGCAGAATTAAACTAAAATACATAGAAAGTTAATATATTTCAAATAATATTAGATAATAGAAAGAGATTATTACGAGACAATTAAAATACAGCACAATCAGGATGATGTCTAAAGAAAAAAGTAACAATGTAGTCAGTGATAGTTTAAATCAGTATGACTGGAGTGAAATGCTAATAAGGTTATCTTTTAAGCTGTTCTTAAAGGTGTTTATTGTCTTGCAGCCCCTAATACTTTGTGACAAGGAATTCCATTGACGCGAGGTGGATTTATGAACGTTTCCGACACTCGGTGTGTGTCATCTTCAGATATGGGGCCTATGTCATTGTGTGTTGTGAAGCCCTAGTTTCTTAATTATGTTGTGGGTTGTTCACTTGTATATTGCCTTTCATGATTTCTTAGTTTACTATAGGCAGTATGTGGTTGGTTATTGTGATTCTTTTAAGTTCTATCTATTGCAAAACCCGTATAGGACAATAAAATTATGTTGAAAACATTATAACACATAATTATAAACAAATAAAACAAATAAATATATACACTTTAAAACACTGTAAAACACTATATTCACTATATTACTTGTTCACATATATGGTTGGCTGTGTTGGCCTGTTGTATCGTTAAAATTGGGTTACTTTACTGTCTTTTGACGCACTTTCACTGATATTCCATATTGTATGTTGGGGTTTATTTAATGTTGTTCAAGTTGACTGCTGTGGATCGTGGATGCTGTTGTTGAATACTTAGACGTATATAATACAAGCTATTTCTTTTTTTGTTTTGTTGGGTCCGCTGTCTAGTATGGCCATGCGTGTCTGCAAGAATTTACTTTAGATTAATATATAGAATTAATACGATTTTGTTTTTTATTAAGTTGGAATCTGTCGCGTAAAATGTTGTATGGAAAATACTTACGATTTTAGCTGATGTTGGAGTGTTCCTATGTGGTGCATGGCTGAGACTAGAATGGCGGGCTCAATTACAATATTTTCTTAATGTACGTCATCTGGAGTGGGAAGTGGAGGGGGTATTGGTGGGACCTGTATGGTTGTTGTGTGTGTTTGTTTCGGCGGGAATAATTTAAACAAGTTAAAAAGTGGGTTATTTGTATTGGCTATTTGTTCATTGAGAAGGGGTTTTCCTGAGTTAAATTCTTTTGTAATGTGAAACATATAGTTTTATTTACCGATAGCTTACAAAATAGCCAGGGTTAAAGGCTCTGGGTGATTTGGAACAGAATGTACCGGCCTAATAATGCCGTCCGTTGCTGAAAATTCTGCAATGCATTCGACATAAAAAGCTCCTCAGGAGGTGCCCCCCCCTCCCGGATCAGGACCGCGGGTCGAAGCAATACAATTCAAAAAACGAGCAGGACTGTATAGTCGGTAGTCGGAGAAAGGGGCACTAATACAGCTAATGGTGCATTTCTAAACGAGTAGCAAAAGCCACTAAACGAGGCAGAACGCCAAGTGAAAAGGGAATTCAAGGGTGGGGGACCAGAGGTGCAAGAGGAGGGGAGCCGGTATTTACAAACCCTGAATTACCGGGCCATGGCTGCGAGGACCTTCACCGACAATACCAGACAAATGACAAATGAAATACGCAAATGAAGAATTGTCGGCTGTGTGAATAGACGAATAATCTAGGAAGCGTAGTTTGGGGCCTGATTGTGCTGATTCTGTGCTTCCCTCTCTTTTCTTTACGTCTCTCGCAGCGACTCTCCGTAATGAGATATTGTTCATCCTATCTGCGCGTGGGAACCCAGAAACCAGTCAACTTGTGCGCATCGCTATAAAAAATGAAGGAAGGTGGACGGCCGAGTTTCAAAGTTTTCTCAGCGCCCAGAAGCGTAGGCAACTTGTCGCGCAAAGATGTACAACGGCGTATTCTATACGGTGGGTGATATCAAACCCGCCAAGGAAGTAGGCAAATAGGGTATATAACGTAATGATTGCCATTTTTCCAAGTCGTGTTCTGAAAATAGGAAATGAGCACCTGCATATGCATTGGGTAGATACACGTATTATCGTGAGTGTCTTAAATACGATATGGATAGGAGAACTATGATTGCTATTATTAATGGGATACTATACTGAAGTTCCATTTTTTAGGAATTCACAATAGTGAGATCAATAACTATCATACTTATAAAGCTACATTCACCAAATTTTGATCACCGGCATATATGGTTAATAATGAAAATGTACAAAATTTCATCATCCTGTAATAAGTTATTTGTATTTTATTAATATTTTGTTGAAATATATTATATAAAAAGTCCCTTGCGCCACAATTTACATTATTCTCAACTCAAATGCACTTATAAGGATCCTTGTATACATGAAATCAAAACTTACTATAGGAGTTTGCTGTAAAATTAATCTGTAAATTACTAGAATCTGTTATTATAAAAAAATAAAAAATACAAATATTAATAGTCATAAAAAAATGCACTCGCAATTTATCGATTCGCTATACACAAAAAAAATAATAGTAATGTTTGTTCCATATACACATACATACATACATACATACATACATACATACATACATACATACATACATACATACATACATACATACTTGTGGCTTTTAAGGAATCCGAAGGTTCATTGCCGCCCTCACATAAGCCCGCCATAGGTCCCTATCCTGAGCAAGATTAATCCAGCCCCTATCATCATATCCCAACTCCCTCAAATCCATGTTAATATTATCCTCCCATCTACGTCTCGGCCTCCCTAAAGGTCTTATTCCCTTCGGCCTCCCAAATAACACTCTATATGCATTTCTGAATTCGCCCATACGTGCTACATGCCCTGCCCATCTCAAACGTCTGGATTTAGTGTTCCTAATGATGTCTGGTGAAGAATACAATGCGTGCAGTTCTGTGTTGTGTAACTTTCTCCATTCTCCTGTAACTTCATCCCTCTTAGCCCCAAATATTTTCCTAAGCCCTTTATTCTCAAACACCCTTAACCTTATTTGAAGGATTCGTAACAAGCTGTTGTTTTTTCGGTGATGGGTTGTTAGCCCTTCGCCCAACCCCCAAGCTGGAGGACCACCCCTCATCGGCTGTCCGCGACTGCTTATTCAATATATTCACAGCTACCCTCCATATCTGGAGGCCGTCTCCTCGATCTGCAACCTGAGGACATTATTATAAAAGAATAAAAAATAAAAATATTAATGGTCATAAAAAATGCACTCGCAATTTACCGATTCGCTATACACAAAAAACCCAGTAGTAATGTTTGTTCCAATGTAGACTAAATAAAGAATCATAGCTTATAAGTGAATACAAGTTTAAAATAATGTAAACTGTGGCGGAAGGGAATTCTTATATAAAGCGATACAACATTTTATTTATTTATTTATTATTTATTTATTTATTTAACTAGCTAGCGAGTACAAATTAAATTTATAAAATAAAAATGTTTCTAGCCACTACCGTAAGAGCCAGGCTCGTGTACGGTGTGGTCTTAGTCAATAATAAACATAAAATTTACAAGGACGGTTTACTAAATACAGTAAGTAACTTAATTCAAACCAAAAATAACACACAAGAGCAGAAAAAGAAGAAAGAGAAAAATAGAGAAAAAACACATTTAATATAAATTGACAATCAGACAGAAGCCAGTGATATTCAATAAAAACATGAATATAGTCCACAGAAATAAAAGGTAAAAAAATACACACATTTGTTAATATTATATATCATGAATAATTTTATAAATTTATTTTTTAAAAGTTTCCATTTTAAAATATTTCAAATTTGTTAAATGGTTTGTAATTTTATTATAAAGTCTTGGGCCGAAACTAGCACCATGTTTAAGAGCTGCACTTCTATGACATTTAGGCTCAATTAATAGGAAAGTAGACTTTTGTCTTCGAGTACGATATTCATGTCGGTTAGATTTATATTTATTTGATTTCAGTGGTAGTAAGTTAGTAAACTATATTTATAAATTTCTTCAATAGTTAATACTTTAAAATCTGTATAAAGTAAATTTGTTGGGTAATCCATATTTTTGGTTAGACAAATTGTTATTAACCTTTTATGTAATAGGCCTATTAATAAAATGCAAACCACTTATCACGGAGGGATAAAATTTAGTACATATGTTATTATTAACCAGATACACTAGTTCAGACCTGCAAAATTGCAGCTCCTGAGGGCGACTGCTTTACTCCAATTCCTTACGGCACCCAGATCATAAAATCCTTTAAAAGCAAGAGAAAAATGAATGAGGGAAATAAATAAATTAAAAGACATGTAAAATAAATTTTAAAATGTATGTGTTCATATAATGTAAGAAGGTCTACCTATGTATATATCGTCCTATTATTAGTAAAGGTGATTAAATCCACTTTTTGTGTAAAATAAGTTAAGTACAGTCCCCGACTTGTCTTTCCGTGCTCTGTGTTCTACCAAAATGAAACAAGTCCGAAATGTTGCATGCAAGAACAAACCAATTACTTTATTTGAAGAATTTATTATGATTTTTCGTGCATTAATAAAATTTTAATTCCTGTTTTTACAAAACTTGTATTACAGATCTTAACTGGTTTTACTAATAATAGGACGATAAATAAATTGTACGTTGATAAGTGAGTGATAGCTATATGACCGGATGTCAATGCTGCCATTCAACATTGTAAATAAATACATAAGTAAATAAATAAATAAATAAGTAATTAAGTAAGTAAATAAGTAGGCCTAAATAAGTCATACCAGTTACAGTCCTAATAGCAGCAGGTCGTCTCATCACTACGTAAGTACCTCCATATTTAGCCCTCCAATTAATTTTTCAAAAAAATTTTACTAGAATTGAAATTAATTATTATTTCATTACAGATAATTTACATTAAACACAGGATGTTATAGTAATCCATACAGTTGCTAACTATGCAGTTGTCACATTTTAAATCGACGTGAGTACTTTTAAATATCCAATCCGATTACAATTTACATTTGATATTCCCATTTCTATTATATTTTTTATACATTTCAGATATTCACCACTCATTGGACTGAACAAGAGTTCCACATATTATGAAGTTTAATTACTAAATGGTTTTAATATTTTAACATTATTAAGTTTACTACCTAATATTACATTTTATTAATGGAGATGGCTTGTACATCATTAATTCAAATAGTACTCACCACCAATAGGTACGTATGTGACATTGAAATATTGTATAACTCTGCCTGAGGATGCCTGAATAGGCGAAAACGTTCGCAATTTTGTAATTCATGTATATAAACTTAATGAGTATAAAATAAGTCATTATTTTACATTGATTTGTCATTGACTCAGTAATAAAATATTATATTGTATTCATTTATAGAAATTGACAATCTGAATATTCCATCATGCTTTCTAAGCTAAATAAGTAAGTAAATAAGTAAACAAACAAACAAAAACAAATAATACACGTACTGCAGTTTAAAGAGAACTGGAACATGGCAAAATCTAAACCAGTGAAGGAATATTACTTCCAAAGGAAATGGGAATATGATTATTTTGTTGTTGAAGACGAAAGAATTGCTTGTTTACTGTGTCCCATCCAATTTATTTCCACTCGTCATTTCAATATTAAACCACATTTCAACAAAGCCCACATTAAGAATTATGGAATGCACAAACTTTCGGGTAAGTTCATTATCACCGAACTGTATATTTGATTATTTATTTATATACTGTAAAATTAAGGACGTCACTCGTTGTGTTCATTTTGAATTGAAATTAAAAGTGACTTTCAAGGTTCATTACTTAAATCTATACAATTATGTTTCCGTAGGTGATGATAGGAGAAAAGTTTTAGAAAATCTAAAACAGGTTAGGTGCAAAGAAATCTCAAAGAAACTACCGACAGGAAATCTAGCATAATTGTAAACCTTGAAACGAGATAACGCATTATAAAAACAATGAATTTATTACAGTCCTTTTTGAAAATTACATGCCGCCACTGAAGGACCTTTGACGTTCAGAGAAGGTAAATAACTCTACGCGGAAGTCGATCATCCCCAATAGAAGTGGAGTGAGGGTGACGTCATATTTCCCCTACTTACGAGTTCTGCAGGCCTGCACTAGTTGACTAGTGATAAAAGTTTTGTGAATTTAGCTTTAAAAATATGGAAGTTAGTAATTTCAGTGTAGTGTCCCCTTAATAAAGCCTACCGTATTTCACTCTTAACAAAATAAGAATTTCGTTACTTGTCCACCGTTCGTCGTTCTTTAATAATGGATGTGAAATTACGAAACTCAAATACTATTTACCAAAATTCCAGTCTATACGTACAATTCTAAATAAGTAATTCAAATTATATTTCACATAATAATAATAATAATAATAACAATAATAATAATAATAATAATAATAATAATAATAATAATAATAATAAAAGTTGGTATCAACACTTAGGATGAGCATGCCATGAGCAGGTGTCTGAAGGTCTCCGTACAGATATATTTCTTCATTAATACATATTTAGCCTATAGATTCATTAATTAGGTTAGTGTTTACGTAATAAACAAAATAACATTTCTACAGCAATTCTTAGTGGATAAATCTATATCCTATCTCTCCATTATAAACAAAAGATGAATTATATTTCAGTAACAAAACATAATGTACACAGTTAACGGCGATATCAACTCATATATAGCTTACTAAACGGGAACGAAATCTGTCTAACATTTTGGAGAAATTACAGCATAGCGACGTAAGGCCGGGAAGCCAAACAAAAGCCATGCAGGAAACCACTTTTTTCTGCATCAGGAAACATGCATTTCCGTAAAAATGTATCAATAGAAATTTTTTAGTGTGACATCACTTTCTCTTTGTGTTTCGAATAATTATAGAGTACAAAATAAACGACCTTCGCTACGAAAATTATAATATTTAAAAAACAGATACTTCGTTTTGCCTTCGGATAATTATAGATGCTGAATAACAATATTGCAAGTGGGACAAGTGAAACGATATGGTAGTTACGTACTCTAAATTTTTTAAAACTCAAATCGATAAAATATCGAGGACATAATGTTTACCAATGCAGCATACACAAGCGTTTACTGTAAATGTAATTTCGATTCCTCCGTTGTTTAGCAGAAATTAATCAAGTCGTGTTGATTTCTTCACGACCACAAATAATGTATCTTTTTCTCTAGTAGATAACTTTAATTATACCTTGATATGCGATGGTTATTGCCGTCTTTCAGTTTCATCATCATCATCATCATCATCATCCTTGTAGACCACACATTAAAACTGGTGGTCTGTTAAGACCTCCTACCTTATTACTGGTAATTTTGTAACTGTCAAAGACTAGACTATCTGTGCATACATTATTTATCTGCTTATTTATTTTTATTTATTTATTTACTTATTCATTTATCTACTCACTTATTTATTTATTCAGTTATTCCCTTACTTATTTATTTATTCATTCACTTATTTATTTACTTGCTTAGTTATTTATTTAGTTATTTATTTACATATTCACTTATTTATTTACTTTCTTTTTTATATATTAACTTATTTATTTATTTAGTTACTTATTCACTTACCTATTCACTTATTTATTTATTTGTTTACTTATTCACTCATTTATTTATTTATTTATTCACTTATTTATTTATTTAGTCTCATTTATTTATCAATATTATTTATTTATTTGTCTATTCACTTATTTGTTTATTTATTCACTTATTTATTTATTAACTTACTTCTTGACTTACTTAACTAATTTATTTATTCACTTATATATTCACCTACTTATTTATTGTCTTATTCACTTATTTCTTTTTTTATTTATTCCCTTTCTTTACTTATTTATTTATTTATTTATTTATCTATTTATCTATTTATTTATTTATTTATTTATTTATTAACTTCCTTGCAAATCAAGGTTTCAAGTATAACTTCCTGCAAAGTAGATTTGAATAATTTCGAGGGGAAAATTGTTCCGGGGTCGGGTATCGAACCCGAGACCTTTGGTTAAACGTACCAACGCTCTACCAACTGAGCTACCCGGGAACTCTACCAGACACCAATCCAATTTTTCCCTCTATATCCACAGACCTCAAAGTGGGCTGACAACCGTCAAGCAACCAACATTGAGTGCACACTAACTCTGTGTGATTTAAATTGTGGTTTTCTATTAACGAACAGTGACGTGTATTATGCAAATCAAGCTTTCAGGTATAACTTCCTGTAAAGTTGATTTGAATAATTTCGAGGGAAAAATTGTTCCGGGGCCGAGTATCGAGCGTTGGTACGTTTAACCAAAGGTCCCGGGTTCGATACCCGGCCCCGGAACAATTTTTCCCTCGAAATTATTCATTAACTTCCTTATTTGCTTACTTGCATATTTATTTATTTATTTATTTATTTATTTATTGCTGTCAATTGAGTCTCCATTGATGGATGTGTTATGTGATATATGTTGTACCGAATATGAGTCAGAAGTCGTATGAAACCTAAGGCCTGTACTATTGCGAACCAAGAAAATATAATTTATGTGAAGTTAGGGACGATAAGCAGCATCTTTAGTTTACAACTGTTACTAAGTCAGTCAATTCAAGGACTAGGAAAATATTGTCATTTTTGGTAAACCATAAACCATAGCGATCATGAATATTTTCCCTGTTGGAGACCAACAAATTATTACGGGGGAGTGTACAAGAATAAGTACCATTAGGTTACATTACACAGCAAACAGCTGGCAGCTCTTTTGAGGAGCAGAAGATGTTGTGGGTTGTGGAAGTAATACAGAGGATTACAGCGGCAAACATCAAGCAAATATCGTGAACCTTCTGAGGGTCAGATAATTGCATTGGGACTATTGAAAAGATCAACTAACATGCTGGTAAACCAGCAAACACTCTGACCTTGAACGATGGTCTTAAGAGGGCTGCGAAACATCGTAAACCACCCTCCGAGTCTGCTATAATACAATGAGCGCTATTTCGTCCATAAATAGTTGTACGATATTCCAGTTTGACATCTTCTTGAACAGGGACTCAGACAAGGTTGTGGTCTCTCTCCATTATTATTTATCTTAAATCTTACTTACTTACAAATGGCTTTAAAACCTTGTTCTTAGAATATTTGTTGTTATTGTTGATTAGAGCTGAAGAGAATAAAGCTACAACAACTTAATCAGCATTTCATGTAATAGTTTTGTTTGTGTATTAAATTATTTAAAATGATGTATAAACTTCAATAGAGAACATAAAACATCTTTGTTGATTAAATTTAGTAAATTACACAAAATAAGCTGTGTTTTCATCCTACAATCAACTGATAATAACAAAAATACAGGTTGTCAGGCGACGATAGAAAACAAAAGATGGAAAACGAATGAGGAGTATAAACAATTGAATGCTTTTTCATATTTAAGTATAAAAATATAGGGGTGTCATTTGAAATTTCAAAGTGGGTGTAATTGGGGGTGGAGGTGAAATCTAACATGCAAGTAAGCCTGGTTTCAGACTTCCCCCTCAATATCTAAATTGACGTGTTTTTTGTTTAAAGTGAATTCAATTTAAATAATTAGTAATTTAGACTGAAAGCTCTGTTTAGTATTTTCATGTCAGTGTCTATGTCTATGAATCAAGACGAAACAAGACATTTTATACACAAGTACAGGACCACGACCATCAAAATCACAAAGACATCACACAACACAGCAACATAGACATTGATATGAAAATACTACACATCCAATCAAAAAACCAGAAATTGAAACTCTAGAACAACATTAAATTTACAAGCATACAAAAACACATCCACAGCACATCCTCGACACTCAACTGAATTTCAAAACACACCTCCTTTCGGACACAATCATGAACACACACCACCACAACAGGAAACCAGAAGATTGCGCTGGACCTCACTAGGCTTCGGACAATGACGGACACCACGTCGAAACTAGTCATCTAAGTTATCTGGAACCCAGTTACTAACGAATATATTCTGTTACTAGAAAAAATTCAAAATAAATTTCTAAAATGGTTATATTACAGACTTTATAATGATTATCCTACCTATGAGAGTTATGCTACAATGCTTCAACATTTCCATTTTACTAGTTTGCAAATTAGACGAAATGGTCAATCTTTAAACTTTCTTTATAAAATTATTAACAATAAGTTGGACTGTGTTGGTTTATTTTATTAAATAACAGTATATGCACCTAAGCTTAAAACGAAATTTCCAAATTTATTTTACATACCAAGGACAAAAAATCACAAAAATTCCCTAGTTTTCCAAATGTTACAGTTATACAATAAATTACATCCTGATCCGAATGTTGATATTTTCAATATGAATTTCTCTAGATTCAGAATTATTTGTTATCATATTTTACATAATATTGTTGTTAGTTAATTTGAAGCTACTTCCACACCTTATTTCAATTTCTTTTTTTTTTCTTTTTTTTTTTTTCTTTCTCTTATTTCTATTTTGTTTCAGTTTTTAATAAGTGTATGTTTCCTTTTCATTGTTAATGTTTTATAAATTAATTTGTTATAGCTGACGCCAGCGTTTTTGGCGTGTGTCCTAGAGTATAATGTGCAGTTTGTGAGCATGTTGCTAGTGCAGCTGAGAATGGTACCACTTCCTATACACGTCACATCAGCCATTTGCGAAACACATTTGTCAGACTTACTGCGGCAAACGTAAAACACTCGTACTTAACGTTCCCATTACTTATTTCACACGCTAAAAACGGTGACGCGGACTGTAGTCGTGAACATTGTAATTGGGCTTTGCCTGTTATGTTCAACAACAAATGAATAAATAAAAAAAATGAAATAATAAGTAATTTTTATAATAGTAACACCGTAAAGAAGTTACAACGTTAATCGGTGATTACTCAAGTGTTAAAAGAGTGTATCCAACAATAAAGAATCAAATTTTATGTTTAAATTTTGTTCAATGTGAAAGAAAGAACATGCTGTAAGTTATAACTCAGTTGTAGTCAGGGGAAGAAAGAGCGCAGTTTGAGACGCGACCGCAGCATCCAACAGATGTCCCACCGCTGCTCGACAGATGAATCTGTCATCCCACCCGCCCGCTCCGCCCGGTGACGGAGCCTAATCCTAGCAATTGACTCCTTTCACACCAGCGCGAGCTTCTTTTCTCGGGGAAACCCCCTCACCTGCCCGCAGCGCGAGTCCACACAAACGGGGACGAAATTATCAAACAGAGCACAACTGTCGACACAATTACACGAATTTCAAGCCATTTCGAAACTTTCGGTACGGTTCAAAGGTACACGAAATTCATCTGCAATATTTTGCCCCAGAAGTTTCACGTGTAATATAACTATCCTCAATTAAATGCGTGCTAAATTGTTTGCTACGAGTCAACGCTATCAAATTCTGAGTGCCTTACACCTATAGAACAGAATAGAATGACACAGGATAAAGGGTTTTCCAAATGTAACGTGTAACTAATTGAAATTACAATTGAAAGAGGGTATATTCCACAAAAAAAAAAAAAAAAACTAAGGTAGACTACGTCAAATCCTGTATTTAGAAAAGAATATTTTCATGGAAACAAAATATTTTTGCGGTTATTGTGGGAGTTATGACATCATCGAGGAAATTTTCAAATTGCACCACGTACTTTTTTAATAGTCTACCAGCGAATAGGGATTATAAAGAATGGACACTGAGCGAATTTTCCTGTGTTTTGTTTCTCTGTGCGTCAGCGTTTAGTTCTACTTTTAAGCGCTAGAGGTTAGTGTAATCGAGCATAAGCTAAGATAATAATTGAGAATAGAGTTCAGACACAGGATCCAAACATCGCCTACCTTATTGCATAATCCAGTAACGCTTTGCTTCAAATAAATTCAAGTTAACAGCTTTTCCTTATTTCTCAATGACGAACTAGTTGTAATATTAACTTTTTTATATTTCAGATATAATAAATTATATTATAAAATAATATAATACATTATAAAATTATGTATCAAATTCGTTTAATATTTGTATATAATATAATATAGGTATATGGTTTTACTTCTCATAAGTGTTTTGTTTTTCCATTTTCAGCGCTATCAAATCATTACATATTTTAATTGTTATTGGGGTCAACGTCTCAACTCTCATTATAAAGAAACTCTAGAGTCTAGACATTACAGTTAATGACGGATTTATTATTTTATGGATCCAATTTATTTTATTTGAGTACATAATGTACCTAGATGTATTAATTGTATGTGTTATATTTCCGCTCTATTGACTGCTAGCTGGTGTGATGTCAGCGCCAACTCTAGGGAGAAAGCAGAATCTCACGCTTTAGCTGGCTTGAAGGTAATTGAAATCAGTCCGGCTACATCAAAGGCACCGACGCGAAGTGTCCATTCTTTATAATCCCTATTCGCTGAGTCTACCATCTGAAAAAAGGATATTTTTTATGTTGCCACGTAATACTTCATTTGTTCTATAACTACAGAAGCATTATGATTATGGTTACTATGGTAACAATTTTAATTTTGATACATTTTGTCAGTCATTTTACGAAAGCAGTTTCATGATTAAATAAATATAAAACGAAACCGAGGGAGTTGCCTCAATCGGTAACGTTTGAGACACGCATTCGGAAGGCCCCGGGTTCAAACCCTGTGGTCAACCAATCTGCCTGGGTTTTTTTATGGTTTCCCTCAGTCACAAAGGCAAATGCCGGAATGGAAATTTAAACATCATGATTCATAACAGCCTCAATCATCAATAGCATAAATATCAATCAAAATCTATCATCAGTTACATTAACATAAGCCATATATAACACACAACAGAAAATACAGGAACTTAACAATAGTACAAACGGCCTACTGATATATTCACAGATCCTAAACACCCGACATGACCACAGATGTTACAGCGGGTATAAATAAACGTAAAAAAAAGATTTTAACATAAAATGAGAGAACTGAAATCCTGATGATGATGATGATGATGATGATGATGATGATGATGATGATGATGATGATGATGATGATGATGATGATGATGATGATGATGATGATGATGATAGGATTTGATGACAACGGTAGTTACACAACAAAGAGATATGCAAAATGAAACTTATTCAATCAGCCATTTCTCAGTCAATTGTCTATTCTTCGATGAATTCTTTTTCTCTTGGTTTCATACCACTGACGTGATGTTTGCATGTTGCTGGAAGTGACTACCTTCAGAAGTGGCTGGCTCAACATCGACAGTCCAAACCATTGAAATGGTTGCAACCATCAAGAATGCCTACATGGAAAGTAGTTAAAAATTGTATCGTTTATTTAGATAAAGGAACAAATCTGAAAGTATTTTGATCATCACTGTAATTTCAGAAAATTTTTAAACATTAGGGGAGCCTGTTGTAGCCTACCTTCAGTCACTTTTCACATTTTGTTGTTGTTGTTGTTTTTGTTGTTATTATTATTATTATTATTATTATTATTATTATTATTATTATTATTATTATTTTTAATTTTGAGAAATGAATAAGAAGTACCATAACATGGGATCAACTTTTGTATCCCTGTGTCATAGAAGTCTGCCGCCTGGGATCGGAACCAGTGTGTGACAGCCGCCTTCACCACCTCTTTGTCGATCTAACAGTATGTCTCAGTTTCGATGGGGAATATGTTGAAAAATAGCTCAACAATTGCTATATCTGTTTCAGTAAATCTCTCCATTATTAACTTTTTTATCTGCCTCCATGAGAATGTTTGCTTTTTAAACCTATTCTACTGTCTCATTTCAAATTCGAACGTTTATTTTTATTAGTTTAGTAAGAAGGGAAAACACGGAAATTATACTTGAAGCAAGTAAAGCAACAGGTTTGGAAGTAAATCCCGAAAAGACAAAGTATATGATTATGTCTCGTGTCTAGAATATTGTACGAAATGGAAATATAAAAATTGGAGATTTATCCTTCGAGGAGATTGAAAAATTCAAATATCTTGGAGCAACAGTAACAAATATAAATGACACTCGGGAGGAAATTAAACGCAGAATAAATATGGGAAATGCGTGTTATTATTCGGTTGAGAAGCTTTTGTCATCCAGTCTGCTGTCCAAAAATCTGAAAGTTAGAATTTATAAAACAGTTATATTACCGGTTCTTCTGTATGGTTGTGAAACTTGGACTCTCACTTTGAGAGAGGAACAGAGATTAAGGGTGTTTGAGAATAAGGTTCTTAGGAAAATATTTGGGGCTAAGAGGGATGAAGTTACAGGAGAATGGAGAAAGCTACACAACATAGAACTGCACGCATTGTATTCTTCACCTAACATAATTAGGAACATTAAATCCAGACGTTTGAGGTGGGCAGGGCATGTGGCACGTACGGGCGAATCCAGAAATGCCTATAGAGTGTTAGTTGGAAGGCCGGGGGGAATAAGACCTTTGGGGAGGCCGAGATGGGAAGATAATATTAAAATGGATTTGAGGGAGGTGGGATATGATGGTAGGGACTGGATTAATCTTGCTCAGGATAGGGACCTATGGCGGGCTTATGTGAGGGCGGCAATGAAGTAAGTAAATATAGTAAGATATTTTACTGTACTTAATATACCTTATAAGCTACTGTGATACTAACGTATTTTTGTCGAAAGGATAAGATTTAACGAAGTGTTTACTTTACTCATGATGGACTTCTGGTAATATGTAATGTCTGCAGATTCCGGGTCTTCATATGTAACAAAGCAGAATTTATCAACAAAGGACACAGTTCATTGCTCTATCTAGGATTCGAACCCACACACTATCAGAACAACTTGTTTGTACGCCGCTACAGTCTTCAACGGACGGTAATAATTGCTGCAGAATACAGTCAGACATACTTTTCTAGCATTTTCTCGAACAAAGAGCGCCGTTGCCAAGTTTGACAAGGGGCCGCTGTTGTCTGATGTACTCCCACAGCCATGCCTGAGGGTCACACCCACCTCGTCATGATTGATACCACATCACCGTCCTCACCTCATCACTCCTTCTCCTCCTTGACTAAATTACCACAAAAAGAACAACAATATGGCGGGATGCGTCGCTTCCGTAATTAAGTGTATTGAAGAGTTTTTATACCAGACTAGTTCACTGGCCCCCGGATGGGACCTTGATTGGCGTCGAGACCCGCCTGGCCAATCTCTAGGACCTACACTTCGAAATTAGACTGAAAATAACCCTCCCCGATGGCTTCTCACCAAAGGGAAGGGGTTTAATCCTCGGCAGATTCTGGGAATTTTTCGGTAGACATAGACACCCACTGTTCAGCGACTTGGTTATTTTACGGCGCTGTATCAACTACTAGGTTATTTAGAGTCGATGGAATTTGCGATAGCGTGATATTTGACGAGATGAGGCCGAGGTTTCGCCATAGATTACCTGAAACTTGTCTTACAGTCGGGAAAACTTCGGAAAAAACTCAACCAGGCAATGAGCCGAAGCGGAAATCGAACCCACGCCCAAGCGCAACTCCGGATCAGCACGCAAACACGTTTCCGCCTGAGCTACGCCGGTGGCTTCAGCTAGATACTTCATTTTGCCATTAGCAAAGAATATGGTCCCTAGTTTAACGCCTTAGGGAATCCACAGTTAGGGTGAGATGTCTCAATTTAGAAGACTCAGCCAATTTGCTTATTAAAAGCGACTGTAACAAAACGATCTTGTTACAGTTCTATTATAAATTCAGCACTACACTGCTGAGAAACTTAACGTACTGTGGAATACCATTCCAGAGATACATCATCCATTTTCTATCCTAGTATTGTTGATATAAACAAAATGGAAAAATAAAAGCTTGTACACATAACAGACGAAGGACCAGTTATATAACAAATTAAACTCAGATTAAGACTTCAAATTAATCTTCAGTTACACTTAACTGCGAATTTTTGGTCACATAAATACTAATTTTACTTTATTTTGTCTTAACTTCAAGTTAAATATAACTGACGAATGTTCTCAAGTTAATCATATTAACTGAAGCTTACAGAAAATATTTCCGAAAGAAAATAAAGAGAAAAGATTCTCTTTATAAGTAAAATGGCAGTCAATGTTATTTTCATTTCATTTAAACAGAATTCTGTTAATTTTTTAGTTCCGATTGTGATGAAATGATATTATACACACTTCTAATATTTTTTCTAGGTTACTTTAAATTACAAATTCATATATTTCTTTCCAGGTTTCTGATTATTCTGATATCTTATCTGATGATATTGGATTTCGTCGTGCTTCTCTTGTTTTCCAGGAGCGAGGAAATCCATTCATTTAACTCGATGTTAAACAATTTAAAATGAGATTTCGGTTGCCAGAATTTGTAGTTGAAAAACTTGAACAAAGGTTACGTCCTCCAGATGAGGCAAAAACATTATTTACCAAATTTTGAAGAAATCTGGCATTTCTAGAGACTAATGTACACCTTAAAGGAAATAAAAGAGTGGATAAAATTCGAAACACGCAAATATTATTATTAACATGTTTTCCAGTGTTTAGTAACATGGATCCTTTATTAAATTATAAATAAATAAATGAAATGTGTTAACTAACAGTTTTCCCAACATTAAAATAGTCTACAAAATATCCTACGCAATCTTCTTATTTTCTAGAAATGCTGCTTTTGTTTTCCACGTCTAGTTACCATGGCACCCGCAGCGAAATCAAATTCGTTTACTTGTCGTCTCCAAAGAAAGAATAGATTTTCACCAGCTAAAGAATTTAGCAGAAGACAAAAAAGATCGATATTTCTGGTCTCGATAGTATGGAAAAGAGAGAGAAACAGAGAGAGAGAGATCGACCTTTAAGTTGCGATGTTTTATTTTGTACCTGCTCTCCAGCTTGACCAGTTACAGCGCTGCCATGTTTACATGAAAGTTATTTCATAGCCATAAAGAACAAGAGAGACTTTTCGAGAGGACGGAATGCCTGGTCTACAAACGATAACACGTCTACTACGTGTCGCTGCAGGGTGTGGTGCCAATTCGACAACAAGACGTGTATCACACGTGACGTTCACGGCTTTAGTTTCATTCATGCCGGTCACAGAGTTGCCATATTGTATGCACCGGAGAAAAACTATATCAGAATTCTTCGATAGAAAACCGATGGACGAATCTAAAAGATTTTTACCATATTTTTCAAAGAATTTAAATATTGAGACTTGGTCCAATATTTAAAGACGTAACATTTTCTCACACTTTAAGTTAAGTTACGTATAGACTTCATGAAGGAGCAAGGGGGACCTAGACGCTAAAATGAAGTTATGAATTTGTATGCACAATAACCTACAAGTCCACACCTGTGGAGTAACGGTAAGTGCGTCTAGCCGCGATACAGGTGGCCCGGGTTCGATTCCCGGTCGGGACAAGTTACCTGGTTGAGGTTTTTTTTCCCGGGTTTTCCTTCAACCCAATACGAGCTAATGTTGGGTAACTTTCGGTGCTGGACCCCGGACTCATTTCACCGGCATTATCACCTTCATCTCATTCAGACGCTAAATAACCTAAGATGTTGATAAAGCGTCGTAAAATTACCTACTAAAATAAAACTACAAATTGTTGTCTTGATTTTGTTGTTGCTTTGTCAACAATTCGAAAACTAGTTAGAACCTCATAAGTGACATCAATAAGTAGAGGTGGTAAATTTTTGGAAACTTAAAATAAAAAATTTACCACTTTAAAAGTCAAATTTAGCATTTTATAGCACTTTTAATCCTATAGTTTAGCACTTTGTAGCGTTTTGGGATAGAACCCTTTTTATGGAAAGTTTGGTGATAGAAATTCAAGTCATCAATGTGCTAACAGGTGCATTTTCTAGGTATTCAAGTTATAATTCTTGAAAATAATAAATAAGTATAAGAAAAATGTAAAATTACAGTGAAATTAAAGGGTTCAGAGCCATAGTGGGCCAAGCGCCATTTACTAAAACCGTAGAAAACAAGGGTTAAAATGAAGTTATTACCATAATTCAATGGAAACATATAGCAAGTAATGTAAAGTATACACATTAAAACTAAATGATACGTCAATCTACACTAAACTATGCTATCCACTTTAACCCTTGCTTTCTCCGTTTTTAATAAATGGCGCTTGGCCCACTATGGCTCTGAACCCTTCAATTGTGAACGTTAAGAAGCATACGATGAAAGAGTGATGGAACGGAGAAAAATTCTCTCCGGCGCCGGGATTTGAACCCGGGTTTTCAGTACGGATATAGCATCAGCACGTAGAGCTGAAAACCCGGGTTCAAATCCCGGCGCCGGAGAGAATTTTTCTCCGTTCCATCACTCTTTCATCGTATGATGACGCAGAATATCTGCATGGAAATATCATATGTATTTCGGTACATTAAAATAATCTATATGTTAAGAAGCATGACAAAAGATATGGTGTGATTTTATCCCGACTAGTGATGAGCAGAAAATCACTGACCTGTGATTTTATCACGGTGATCGAAGTTCTTTTCTCACCGCGTGCTCTGCGCTGCTACCTAGTGACAAAATTGGGAACAACTACGCTCGCGAACTGTGAGCACCCGATTTTAACAATACATTATGTAGCCAGCTCAGTGGATTTCAGGCTGATCCTGGCAGATTTCAATTTCTTACAACCGGAAAATATACCTACCATTGTCAGCCGACAGCCGAAAATCTGGCAGGATTTTACATTGCTTAATTGAGTCCATTATTTTAAGCAGTGACATTATTCAACTACAATAATACAAAATTTTGTCAAATGAGTAGCTTAATATCAAAGGCGGACATCTGACCTTCAGATGAAATTTAGATAATGTGCATTCTTATACATTTTCTCATGCTTTTTTCAGTTATGTCGAAACTATATACAAACTCTAACACTACATTTATAAAAATACATTGTTTTAAAATACTACAAAGAACGCTGTGAAACAAAAAAGTGCCTCTAGATCAAAACTATGGAGACGACAGATGTCCGTTTTTGATATTAAACTACTCAAATATGACAATGATTTAAAAAATAATAATGTTTCATTCATCTTCTGGGTGATGTGTGAATTATGTACAAATTACTAACTTTCCGTTTTTTTTTTTTCCTATATAATATTTCACTTCAGGAATACTGGACAAGATCAAATGGACAATCATATTGGGTAGCCAGACGACAAATATTGAGTTTGTCTATAGCACTAGATTGAATGAATGAATGAATGAATGAATGAATGAATGAATGAATGAATGAATGAATGAATGAATGAATGAATGAATGAATGAATGAATGAATGAATGAATGAATGAATACCGATTTTCAAACTTTAATCTCTTTTTAAAATGATGAAATGTCTATATTTACATCTCAGTATTGTGCTTACACTTTTGTGAAGTACAAACACATAATCTCAACATTTTTCCAGTCCTCTCCTACCATGTGCGAAATATCGAGAACATTGAAACATCGCAGTGACACGCTCTGATCACCGGGGAAGAATGAACTGTTTAGTGTTCACCTCGAACAAGTTCGCAGTTCAATCACTGTTTCACCGTCTCAGATCACCGTGATCATAAATGAGCAATCACAGGTCGAACAGTGAACAAAAAAGAGCAGTTTATCTCATCACTAATCCCGACCCATTTTGTAACTCACTCGCTATCACATATAACTTGTTTGTGCGTGAAAACTGTACGTATATACATCGCATAGGCAGCCAATAATCTGCCACCAGTATCCATATTTATTTTAACAGCTGTTATTACCGGTATATCTATTCTTCTTTGAGTTTTATCATCATACGTTACTATAATCGCCGCTACTACAAATGAATCGTACGCAAATAATAATAATAATAATAATAATAATAATAATAATAATAATAATAATAATAATAATAATAATATATAGGGTCGTTTACGGACATCTCGACACGCTTAGAAAAAATGTTAATTTTGAGACCAATTTATGCAAATTTTATTCTAGTAATATAACAATTTATTTATTTATTTAATCTGACAGGATTAACGCCATAAGGCCTTCTCTTCCATCATACCAGATAGCACATATAAATACAAAAAAGAAACAGAAACACTGATGAAAATAATACGAATTAAGTTAAAGCCTGTAGAGGGTCAACAGAGTCAAAAGAACGCTATAGAGCTCTCATCGAGCTAATACAAGAAAAAATAACGGAAACAGAGATAGCAATGATGATATTGATACTTACTTACTTACAAATGGCTTTTAAGGAACCCGAAGGTTCATTGCCGCCCTCACATAAGCCCGCTATCGGTCCCTATCCTGTGCAAGATTAATCCAGTCTCTATCATCATATCCCACCTCCCTCAGATCCATTTTAATATTATCCTCCCATCTACGTCTCGGCTTCCCCAAATGTCTTTTTCCCTCCGGACTCCCAACTAACACTCTATATGCATTTCTCGATTCGCCCATACGTGCTACATGTCCTGCCCATCTCAAACGTCTGGATTTAATGTTCCTAATTATGTCAGGTGAAGAATACAATGCGTGTAGTTCTGCGTTGTGTAACTTTCTCCAGTCTCCTGTAACTTCATCCCGCTTAGCTCCAAATATTTTCCTAAGCACCTTATTCTCAAACACCCTAAACCTATGTTCCTCTCTCAGAGTGAGAGTCCAAGTTTCACAACCATGCAGAACAACCGGTAATATAGCTGTTTTATAAATTCTAACTTTCAGATTTTTTGACAGCAGACTAAATGATAAAAGCTTCTCAACCGAATAATAACACGCATTTCCCCTATTTATTCTGCGTTTAATTTCCTCCCGAGTGTCATTTATATTTGTTACTGTTGCTCCAAGATATTTGAATTTTTCCACCCCTTCGAAGGATAAATCTCCAATTTTTATATTTCCATTTCGTACAATATTCTCGTTACGAGACATAATCATATATTTTGTCTTTTCGGGATTTACTTCCAAACCTATTGCTTTACTTGCTTCAAGTAAAATTTCCGTGTTTTCCCTAATCGTTTGTGGATTTTCTCCTAACATATTCACATCATCCGCATAGACAAGAAGCTGATGTAACCCGTTCAATTCCAAACCCTGCCTGTTATCTTGAACTTTCCTAATGACATATTCTAAAGCGAAGTTAAAAAGTAAAGGTGATAGTGCATCTCCCTGCTTTAGCCTGCAGTGAATTGGAAAAGCATCAGATAGAAACTGACCTATACGGACTCTGCTGTATGTTTCACTGAGACACATTTTAATTAATCGAACTAGTTTCTTGGGAATACCAAATTCAATAAGAATATCATATAATACTTCCCTCTTAACCGAGTCATACGCCTTTTTGAAATCTATGAATAACTGATGTATTATACCCTTATACTCCCATTTTTTCTCCATTATCTGTCGAATACAGAAATCTGATCAATAGTCGATCTATTACGCCTAAAACCGCACTGATGATCCCCAATAATTTCATCTACGTATGGAGTTAATCTTCTCAAAAGAATATTGGACAAAATTTTGTACGCCGTCAACAAAAGTGATATTCCTCGAAAGTTACTACAGTTAGTCTTGTCCCCCTTCTTAAAAATAGGTACAACTATGGACCCCCAACTGACAATAATAATAATAATAATAATAATAATAATAATAATAATAATAATAAATACATTACATATTAATTTTCAATTTTACAACAGCATAGTTACAATATTTACTGTATGTCATGGGTTAAGCCGAAGTTGCGCAACCTGACATGTGTTCAACAAGCAATTCCACGAACTAGAATGTGATTTTTAAATTTAAATTTGAATTTTGATATTGTCCGACAGTCTCTGACATGGTCAGGGAGAGAATTCCAGAGGCGTGGAATAGATATGCTGAAAGATGATGAGTAGAAGGATGTTCTGTGCAGAGGAATAGAGAGAAGGTACATGTTCCGGGTTCGAGGTAGTGAAAGAAAAACAAAACGAGATGCTAGGTAAGAGGGTGTGGAGGTGTGGATGATTTTAAATAGTAATAAGAGAGAGTTGAAGAATCTTCTTTCTTTGAGTGGACTCAAAGACAACAATTCTAGTGACGGTGTTACATGATCGAACTTTCTAATGTTACAAACGAAACGAACGCAGATATTGTGAACACGCTGTAGTGTTTCAAAAGTAATGGTCAGAAATTTAGGGATGAGAAGTAAAGACGAAGAGAAGCAGAAAAGTTTCAATAAAAATGGATCCGCAAATTAACCGATTACGAGATGACGCCATTTAGTGGTGGTTGAAACCAGCTGAATACTAATTTAGAATGACCCTAGATAAATTAAATTAAATTGTCACTGCTTTTGTTGGAATTAGCATTTAAAATATCCGATGGACACTATGTGGGAAGAAAAGATTTTGTTTTAAAGAGAAAGTAAAAAAAAAAAAAAAAAATCCTAAAAAAAATGAATTTATAGTCCCGTCGCTCTAATTTCCGGCAGCCAATCGCGTTGCAAGTTGGCTACATTTAAACGTGTGCGTCTTGTGATTCGCTTATGAAGACATTATTCATTTCTTACGGCTCGATAAATGGTTAATATAATTGCCCGCCATTTTGGCTCTTTCGTTGGCATTCCCAAGAAGCACACGAGGACGTTATTTGCCGCTCAATTACAGTGTGTTTGATTTATTATCATAGGAGCTAAGACATGATAATGTTTAACGGTGTGGCAAATATATCCCTCGGCAACGAAAGAACAAAAATGGCGAGCGATACTACTTACCTAGACTTTATAGAGCCTTAACTTCCTACGACGTAAGCAAAGAGGAGGAGTCACGCCGGGAATAACAGCGTCGCGACTATAGGATAAATTCCAGCTGGCACTCAAATCCCCTAGAACTAAGAATAAATCCCTACAATTGGCAATACTGCCGCCAACGTGAAAGTTAGAAATAACGAAAAAAAACTAAAATGATGTCAATTAATCGAGAAGCGTGATTGGTTTAGTTTTAAAATGCTCGCAATTTTAAAGTCATTATTACTTATGATTAAGAGTTTTCAGATCATTATAACATTCTTCATAGATTCATTTTAAATGTGCTTTTATTGCTGTATTTGAACATTTGCAGACGGTCAATTTCAATAGACTATCAGCCAATGTTTTTGCCGAACTAGAGAAATTACACAGTACGTGTTGCAGATCGTTTCTCAATTGTCGCACGCGTTCGGCAGTTGTTCTGTTTAATTTAATACCACTATTTCCCCAGAGTATTCAACGGTCAACTCATCCATATAACAATTACGCAACAATAAGCAAACTGTTTGGATTGCAGTTGTTTGAACCTGTTAATTTAAACGTAGTTAATACACATAAAATAAGTTTCCCTAATTATTAATTTCAATTATAAATTTTGTATTCAGAAGTTCTGGTTTGGGATTTATTGTGTGTTTGATGCATGTTCACGTTCCGTAAGGGGGTATCAGGTCAAGGAAAGTAAATTCACCCCCTTTTTAGTACATTTTTAAAAATTCCAATAAATCAAGTAATAAATTAAAAAAGAATGGTATTCAATCATATGACATGTCTTCAATGTAAATTATGCAATTATAAATTTACATTGCATTTTAAAATTGTTAACATTTTCGCCATTCAGTAAGGCATCTTCAGACATTGATGAAGACAGGTACATTTATGTACTGCATATTTATTGTCATTAAAATTATGTACAATTTGTGTATTATTCGTTAATTGTGGTCCTGTTACCATTTTGCTTTTATTATTAGAAATAGAAAAATTATATGAAGGAAACAGTCTATTTCATTCAGAATTGCCAGTTATACGCCCTTTGTAATTTTTTGTAAATTTTCTCATCAGAGATTTTTTTTTCAAATGTTGTCATATAAGGTGCTAAATGAAACATTATTTTATTTAAATAGGTTTTGTTTCATTTTGAAATAATTGGCAGCAAAATACAAGCAAATATAGAAGTGTCCGGTTTTTTTTGTCCCTGAGTGTATCTGTAGACAAACAGCAAACTGCAAGTATCATAGCTGAACAATGCCACTTAATGATCCTGAATATTTGTATTAAATAATATTAATAATAAAATTATTACAATTTTTTTAATGATTATGAATGGATATGTTCAAATCACACTGTAGTTTCTTTTAAGTTTATTACTCCTTTCACTATCAACTTCTGAGATAATTGGCTACTTTCTGGCGCCTTGTAGGTGTACAGTTGGCAACATTGGTCTGGAATCATCTGGCAACCCTGATTTCATTTCTAGAGAGACATCATTTTATTTTTACTAACATTTTTAATATTAACTTGCCTATACCTCTGGATCAACGCCGTTTGCTACCCCCTTCCACGACTGGAGTTCGATGATACTGGCGTAATGTACAAACAAATCACTTTACTAGGTATAGGAGGGAAGAAAAGTAGTTCATTCATTTACGTAAACTAGGAAATATTGCGTTTTTGAGTTTGATCATTTTCATTAGGTTTTTGTTTCATCAAAATACAGTACTGTATTAACAATGAGTATTTTTACTCACGAAATGTGGACATATTCTTTAAGCAATGTATATTATACTGTCTACAGCACATTAGCGTACAATAGAGAGAATGAAGTTAAATTGAAAAATAATCATAATATGGATGTTTAAACACATTTTTGAAACTGGTGGCCGTTCATTTCGATACAGGCTTCGGTTCTAATGTGCATATTATCGCACTATAGACTATTGTACGTAATTCCAATTACCAGGTTCGTACTTCGTATCAGTAACTCATGTTGAAATAATTCTGTACCTACTCTATAAAAGAGACCTTACGTACTGTAAATTCAATCTTCACTTCTGCCCGATCCGAAGAGATAAAATTACTCAGACATGTTATCTACTGTCCGTCAAAGTGGTTTTGTCGCAGGATCTCAGAAAGGGAGGAAATCACGTGACAGTTAATTACTTAACTAGGCCCTTTTATTTAAGTTATTTTAAACAATTCTATGGGTATAATATTACGTAGACATCCAATTCCTAACAGAAATTAATGTTTTCAGAAAAGAGCTAAGACTGCCCAGCCACTAGCCTTTACAGAGAGGCGAATAGAAGCAGGTGGGGGAAACCGGGATGCGACGTAGGCAAACCAGTACCTGAGCGAAAATGATTCAATATTGAAAGCTCTTTCGTCACTGGAAATCGCGAACATATTTTTTGGAATGTACTGTTTACTATGACCGTAAGGCTACTATGACTGTATATGCAGTCTTGGAACTGTGTGGAGGACGGTTGAACTTCATTAGTAGAAGGGGTGGGAGTGAAGTACATTAAAAAACTCAGGTGCAATAAAAATTGAAGTAAAAATAAAATGATGTCCCTGTAGTAGCACACAGTAGTTCTTGTTTAAAGACTATACTCCGGAATTTTTCTCGGGGTTATCCCAATTCCGTTTTCTTTTAAACCTTCATTTTTAGTAACGTACGAGATTTAACATGATTTTTGAAGACTGTCTTGTTAATCAATTCTTTCTCACCTCCAAAGAAGAATGACTGAACTTTACACAGCACATCTCGCCCGGTTCAGTTACATCCTTTCTCCCTTAGCTCAAGTACCACAAGTTGGGAAACACCGTCTGCATTTGGCATCTATAAATACACAAAGCAAGCAGTTGTGCATCTTCCTAGAAACTGGGTCACTCCAGAATTACCTTTTTATTGCCATGAATTTGATTTACTTCCAACATTTTATCGTACTAAGCAGCCAGGCAATAAAACCAACACGAGCGCCGCCACGCTGGACACCCCTGGTATAAATATGAGCATGGAATTCACGTGATTATATCTCTGCAGGGTTGCCATCATTATGCGAATTCCTGTACTATTTCCTCGGAATGTTGGTATCATCACGATAAAAGGGACAGACCTTCGATGACCTTTATACTCCTGCCAGCATGAAGGATGGCACGGGGGGTGGAGAGGGGGGGGACAGCTCCAACGACGTCGTCGTCGTCGCAAACCGAGCCGCGACAAGTTTTTATAAAGACCAAATCCAGAATTTATAACACGAGCTCCGCATGATGGCTCCTAATTGGACGGCCGGGGTTCAGTACTCGAAATCTCTTTTAACAACGACAGATTGAAATACTTCCAAGGTCTTAACAGTGCCACGACAAAGTATCCTGCTTCCACTGAGGCCAACTTTTCAGAATGGTAATTTAATTAGTAAGCTAAGCAGTTGTTACTAAAGTCGTAACTAGGCTACGGTGAGACAATAGAAAAACTTCTGGCTCCATGTGAATTTTAGAATATCAAGCAAGTTCACTCAAGTAGATGATATTCAGTTCGTATCTATTTCTTTCTTTGAATCTGTCAATTTTATTGCACTACTCCTTTCCCATATTTCAAAACATATCCTCCGAATTTTCTCTCTACAGTAGTCTTCCTAACTTTACTTCTTCCTGTTATTTTTTTAACTTTAGATTTTTACTTCGGAATTTGTATTATATGTATTTCTCGTGTTAAATTTTATTCAGTTGAAAAGTTTTTATCATCCAGTCTACTGTCAAAAAATCTGAAAGTTAGAATTTATAAAACAGTTATATTACCGGTTGTTCTTTATGGTTGTGAAACTTGGACTCTCACTTTGAGAGAGGAACATAGGTTAAGGGTGCTTGAGAATAAGGTGCTTAGGAAAATATTTGGGGCTAAGAGGGATGAAGTTACAGGAGAATGGAGAGAGTTACACAACACAGAACTGCACGCATTGTATTCTTCACCTGACGTAATTAGGAACATTAAATCCAGACGTTTGAGATGGGCAGGGCATGTAACACGTATGGGCGAATCCAGAAATGCATATAGAGTGTTAGTTGGGAGGCCGGAGGGAAAAAGACCTTTAGGGAGGCCGAGACGTAGATGGGAAGATAATATTAAAATGGATTTGAGGAGGTGGGATATGATGATGGAGAATGGATCAATCTTGCTCAGGAAAGGGACCAATGGCGGGCTTATGTCAGGGCGGCAATGAACCTCCGGGTTCCTTAAAAGCCAGTAAGTAACCTGTTTCTGCCAGTTATTGGCCTTCTTCAGAACTGGTTGTTGCTCGTCTTGGCACCTTTTGTTTTGTTTCCTGTGGAGGTGTGTTTGTGTAGTGTAATGTGGAATCAAAGAGTGTGTGTGTTCTGAAATTGAGTTGTGTGTTGAGAATTTCACTTGGATGTGTTTTTGTGCATCTGTATATTTCGTATTGTTCTAGTATGTTTAGTTTCAGGCTTTTTGTTTGGATGCGTAGAATTTCCATGTCTGTGTTGATGTCTCTATAGGTGTGGTTAGCATTTGTGATGTGTTCTGCATATGAGGAAGTGTTTTGTAATTTTGTTATGGCTGTGATGTGTTCTTTGTAACGTGTTTGAAATGATCTGCCTGTCTGTACTATGTAGAAATTGTTGCAGGTGTTACATTTGAGTTTGAATACTCCTGTATGATTGTATTTGTTTGTGTTCTCTGTGTGTTGAGATATTTGTTAGTGTGTTATGTTAGTATTCTGTTCTTTAACTTTTTGTTAAATTTTAACTGCTTGTATATTTTGTGACCTGGTAGAGTGTAAGAGAAGGCTCTATGGCCTTAACTCTGCCAGTATAAATAAAGAATTATTATTATTATTATTATTATTATTATTATTATTATTATTATTATTATTATTATTATGTTTTTTGTAGAGTGTTATTTGTCCTGTATGCAATGTCATAATTTAATTTCTTAAATGAGGTTGCAATCTTGTGTGTTTTTGTTTTCGCATGTTAGTGTGATGTATTTTTGTGTTCTTGTGTTTTAGTTGTATTCTTATGTTATTTGTGATTATGTTTTGTTTTTCGTAATGTAAGACGAAGACTTATTTGAACTGTTGTATCAGTGAAGCGAGGTGAGTCAGTGAAGTTATGGTTTTACAGTGCAGTGAACAGTTCCGATCAGTGATAATTTATAGCGTCAATGAAATGTGTTCTATAGTGTCAGTGAAATGAGTTACAGAGTGTCAGTGAAATGTGTGCTAAAGTGTCAGTGAAATGCGTCATAGTGCCACTACAGGGAATGAGATGAGAGTAAAGTGAAAGACTATTGAAACTTATGTAGGACCTATAGATAATTATGTAGGTTGTATTGTAAAATTAGGTATTTTATTTTATGTTTTATTATTATTGTGTTAAATTGTATTGTGTATTGTAAATTTTATTGTGTATTGGTTATCATTTTATTGTGAATTTTTAATATTGTATATACCACTGCCACCGGGTGCTTGCCCACTTGCAGTGTAAATAAAATACATCAAGAAGATTGCGGGAAAATAGATTAGGACGAATAAAACGACAAAGAAAGCGTTATACAAGAAAACGAAGGCGAATACAAGAAGTTAGCACTGAACATCAAGAAATTAAAGCAAAATAATGAATTCTTAGCACTCTACAGAGGCCAGAAATGATAACTTCATCTGTTAAGTGTAAAAACTGCTCGACCAATTGCAATATTGCAGTTGGGTGTCACACATTCTGTGCTCGGTTTTTCAGACTATACAGCGCGTCCTGTGTTTGACATAACGCAATTTTCCAACAGAGAAATTCACACACAAACATACAAATATTTTTCAAAATTTTCCATACTATCACAGATGGCAGGAACACACTTCGAGCTGTTCACAACATGCAACGAAATTTACGCTATAAAAAGTTGGACAAATCCTATAAATGTTCAACGCTCATATCCCATTTGAAAGGAGTAACCTGGACAAACTCTTTTTATTTAGGAAGTCTTCGTTGGAAGAAATGGTGCTGAAGGTGATTACGGCCCAGCGGTTTAAGACACACAGTCAATCGCACATTTGACAAAAATTTAAAGCTGAGAAAATTTTGTTCTTTGTACACTGCCCGTTTATTAGTATCAAATTTATGGCCCACTGACAATATCGCGTCACCATAATATAACTTTTATTACATGCTCTCTAACATAGTTGGTTTTCGGACTTATCAGTCCGAAAAATTGAACTTTAAGGCCGCTAAAGTCGTCATGGTAACCTTTAGCGGCGTTTGAACAAAATCAACGCAGTGCCCTTTAAATCCGTATTCGTACGATATAGCTTATTTGAGATTCGAATTCAGACGGCAGTGACAATCGTCATACCAACTTTAACAGGGCTTTAAACAAAAATACTTCATCATACAACAACAAATAAGTTATAAGCCAACATTGTTTCATTATGTTTATCAGAAATTTGACCAATGTTTGAAACAAAATACTACATATAACATAACCCAACATTTTTTCATTATGTTTATCAGAAATTTGACCAATGTTTTAAACAAAACAGTTAATCATATAACAACAAATTATAACCCAACATATAAATTGATTACTTTACAAATTTAATTCAATTCTACTAATCACTAAATTTTATAGTATGATTCTTCTTTTCATTTATATTATTGTAGTTTTATTATGATTTTTCTTCTTATTTATTTTATTGTATTTGTATTTCTGGTGGTGTGATGGCCTTAACTTCACCAGAATAAATAAATAAGTAAATAAATAAATAAAATTTTCTACAATACTTTCCTTCCCTGAACACGTAAGTACGAATGGTTGTATCTCTATCTCGCCAAAAATACGTTCGAAAACTAATAGGCATACTGTTCTCGTAAATTGGACGAATGTTCTCAGTATGATTGTACTTCCTTCCAGACTGCCGCTGTCACTGTTCCCTCCCACTCCAGTACTGCGCTAGACTAGTCGGAACCGCATTCCTCTCAGCACTAAACTCCTCAGAGGATGATAGTATTGTATTGTATTGTATTGTATTGTATTGTATTTATTAACATTCCATGGTATTCATACATGCTTATAGCTAGAATATGGAACAAGTCAAAAAACTTAATACTATTATAAAGTCTTAATTTATAGTCACAGTCTAGATGAAACATATACAGACGAGATTTACAATATAGTCTACTAGTACAACACAAAGTTTTAGTATAAATTTCATGAAGTGTTACTGAATGTCATGAATTCACCTACAGAATAGAAGGCGTGAGAAATTAGGTACTTCTTTAATTTGGCCCTAAATAATCTTATGTTTTGAGTTTCATTTTTATATCGATAGGGAGGCTATTAAAAAATGTTACTGCCATATAACGCACTCCTTTTTGATAGCACGATAGACTTGCCGATGGAGTATGAAAGTCATTTTTTGACGTGTATTTATGCTATGAACTGTTGAATTAGTTACAAAGTTTTCACGATTACATACGAGGAAGACTATTAATGAAAAGATATACTGACAAGCCATGGGCATTATTTGTAGTTTTTTGAAAATAGCCCTACACGATTCCCAAGATTTGGCACCTACTATTATTCTAATTACTCTTTTTTGTAATAGAAATATATTGTTACTATCTGTGGAATTTCCCCAGAATATTATTCCAAAACTCATTACCGAGTGGAAGTATGCAAAGTATATGGTTTTTAAGGTATTGATATTTACTATTTTTTGCATAGATCTAATAGCAAAACAAGCTGAATTTAGTTTGAGGGCAATTTCTTTAATATGATTTTTCCAATTTAACACATTATCGATTTTTAAGCCAAGAAATTTGGTTGTTGTTGTTGTTTCTAATAAGGATCTATTATTAATTATTGCGCAAGAAATTTGCGACGTTGAATTTGGACAGGATTTAAATTGAATTGTGTTAGTTTTGTTACAATTTAATACAAATTTATTGACTGAGAACCAGTCACATATTTTGATGAGAATTTCCTCTGTTGAAGATTAGAATGTGATGGAGTTATTGGCTGTAATTACTATACTTGTGTCATCTGCAAATAATATGGGATGACCTACATCTTTTATTAGGGGGGCAAGATCATTTGTGGAGCTTGTTTCCAAAAGGTACCAAATCTACAATTTTCGAAAAATGAGTTACAGATGGCACCACCTTCTTAGCGATCTCTAGAACGGAAAAAATAACCATATTTCTCGAAAAAGCACCAAATCCTATCTCCAGAAGTCACTGAAAACAGTGTTTTACAGCAGAAAATACCACAACCATGCTCAGTTTGATGCCAAACCATACCAAATCTCAAGCGTCTTCCTATTGGTTCTCGACTTGCGTCACTGATACGTCACGCGTTGTGCGGCAATTTCATTGGGTATTGTGGTGACGTGTTAGTTGTTTGGACTATTGTGACATAAACTCCCATTTTACAGTAATATTATAAATTTTCAGTCTGTTGTTAGAACAGAGGATGAGGATAACATTGATGTTAATTATGATGATTAGAACAAATGTAGCCTCCATTTTGTGAAATTTAATTAAGAATGTTTAATTATGTATAAAATTTTATAGAGCTGATAAATAATTCCTGTACATCCCCATTGATAACACTGAATTATTCCATGTCAATATCAAAGTTCAGGAGGCTAAGAAAAAAGATTTGAAGGCTTTGTTAGCATCGACGGGCCAATGTGACATTAACAAACTCCCATTTTACAGTAATATTATAAATTTTGAGTCTGTTGTTAGAACAGAGGATGAGGATGACATTGGTGTTAATTATTATGATTAGAACAACAAACATAGCCTAAATTTGTGAAATGAAAAAAATGATTGATAATGTATTAACTTTTACAGTGATAGTAAATATTCGTAATTCCTGTACATCCCCATTGATAATACTAAAGTATTTCATGCCAAAATGCACCAAATCCAAACTAAAATCATTAATAACTTCTTGTAAATGTGTGAAATATCTTAAATATATGTCTAAATATGATTGATAACACATAAAGAAAAATGACATGAAGCCATAACAATATATCATATTTTTTACAGCTATAAGAACTTTTTTTCATTTCCTATAAAATTAGGTATGTTGGATTTGGTACCTTTTGAAAACAAGCTCCACCTTTATAAACACTAGAAAAAGTAGGGGACCTAATATTGATCCTTGAGGAATTCCATTATTAATAGTTCCCCATGTCGATGCACCAGCACCACCACTACCACTACTGCTGCTACTATTACTAGGCCTACTACAACTACAACCGTCAGACCACTACAATGGGAAAATATAAAACTACTTTGTTGCATATACTGTTCTTAAATACAGGACGTAATGTACTTATGACACCCACATTCGCCACGTTTAGCAGAGGATGTACTGTGGACGGGAGCGGTCGTAAAGCAGAGAGAGCGTCACGTGAGGGAAGCGATATCAGGATTTGCACAAAGAACCAAGTCAGCCCAGCTGATGAAATAAAAATCACATTCGAACCGCTTCTGTCAGGGACTGCATAACACTGGAACTGCAGTCGTAACCACTTGTGAAAGCCATCTGTGGGCTTGGACAGCAATTCAAAAAATTGCATTCTTCTCCCATTCTTTCGAAGACCAAGTTTGGAGCTGTGCTTACAATTCAAAGGGACACTTGCAAAGTTTTACTCCAAGAGAGGATGATTGCCTTAGAGCAGCGTTTCTCAAACTTTTTTTGAAGTGGGAACCACTTTTTTAAGTCAGAACAGTTTCTCGGACCACCTTACTCTTGTTCCCTTCATAAGCAAATTTATAATTTTTGTAGCATATTTTAATACCAGTATACTTTTTTTTTTTGCAGATGTTACATTTTATTTTACTGTTTCTTCATATATTAGCTCATTTCATAATAATGGTCCATGGGCGTGAATTTGAACTGCCTCTGGGGGAGACCCTGGTGTACCAGCATCATGCGGAAGTACTGCGTGAAGTCTGCAGCCAGGTAGTGCCACTCGAAACTTCTGTCCAGCAGCCAGATCTTGGGGTCCTCTCGTTTTAGATCGGATTCGCACTCGCTCTTTCCGATGCCTTGGCAAGCGTCCTGTTCGAAGATCTTGCACTTGACGCCGAAGTTGGGGCGCTGCCTGGGGTCGTCCTGCTAGCTGCAGATCTCGATGTCCAGCAGCGTGGGGCATTCCGCATCGCCCATGCTCTTGACGCTGGCCAGCCGTCGTAACTCAGACATAGAGTTGATCTTCATGTTGCCGATGGGGAGCACCTCGCCTTGTGGATATTCTCGACCATGGCTTCATTAAAGATCGGACATCCTCTCTCCTTTCTTCGTGGAAGTTTTGTTCTTGTGAACTTTCTACCCGTGCTCAATCAGGTACGCTACACATTAAATGAGAAAGATCTCTTCTAACGAAACAGAGTTAGGAAATGATCCCAGGATGGCGGCAGCATTCCCTCGCTGAACCGCTATTCCAATGCGTTGACGAAGGAAATTGATACATCTAGGATCGCCGGTACGGGACAGTAGGCGTGTACCAATTTGGGTGAGTAGATCTTATATTTTAAAATAGAATTAATTAAATAAAATTGATTTAATTCAATTGATTTTATATTAGTATTGACTAATTAAGTTAATGTTAATAGAAGAAAATTCATTTATCTATGACCATAACGAAAAACATGCCTTTACTAAATACTTTTGCGTTTGTAAAGCAGGTTTTTATTCAACATTACTTTATTTCACTAGTGAGATAAAGACTTTACCTCACAGTTTGATCTTTTTTTTTTAATTAATTTATTTTATGTCGCTTTAACTTAGGAAGTCATATCGCGACAGCACATAAACAATTCTTACAGTTTACATTAGTTTACTGTATTACAATAATCATTTAGATACATTTGTAAATGTCGATAGCTTTCAGAAATTTAATTAAGTTTGAACTGAATGATGGGTTGCTTAGAACTGTTGATAAGTCTTTTGGTATATGGAATTGATCTCGATGAAGGTGATATAGTGGACATTCAGAAATTAAATGTCGTACAGAGATCCTAATGTGGCAATTGGTGCATGTTGGAGGAGGAGTTCTGTCTAGAAGATAAGAATGTGTAATTCTGGTGTGGCCAACTCGCAATCTGGTGATTATTACTTGGTCTTGACGTTTAAAATTCTGATCTTTATCTCACAGTTAATTAGTATTTTCCTAGTACCCGGGTACACACGTATACTTTTCCATTCAACTATTACTCAAGAAGTTACTCAATCTCCTTCTCTTTTCTCTATCTGCTACGTCGTAATTTGTACATTACATCCATATCTAATATGCCCCTTTTTAAAATTTTGTAATAATTTACCTTTTGGGCTGCGAGGAGACTTGAACCAGAAGTTGGGTTTATAGGATTTTAAAACAACACACGTTAGCCAACTGAGCTAAACTGACACGATGATTAATTACGTTTTAATATTCCTCTTAAGTTTACAGAAGTAAAATGTGAAATTACTTTAATCATAATAGTTCCGTGAACATTTCTAAATAATCCCTGAAACTTGAAAAAGACGAAAATACACGTTTAAAATGAAAAAATATATATATTAAAACTATATAATTAATTATAATTTGTTATTTATCCAACTCCTTAGATACCATTCTTTACTAATCATGGCCTCCTACATCATGACCTACCTAGTAACGTATTGATTCTAAAATCCATGCCATTGTATGTGATTACATGAGGACTTATTTTCAACATATTTTCTTTTATAAAACATAATTTTTCGTTATGGTCATGGATAAAATTACGTATGGTACTTGTGAGCGTGATCTTTATTGCACTCGGCTGACGCCTCGTGCTTAAATCTTTCCACTCGTGCAATAAAGATGCACTTACCTCACAAGTACCATAATAGTTATTTATGGTACTTGTGAGGTAAGTGCATCTTTATTGCACGAGTGGAAAGATTTAAGCACGAGGCGTTAGCCGAGTGCTTAAATTACACGAGTGCAATAAAGATCACGCTCACAAGTACCATACGTAATTTTATCCATGACCATAACGAAAAATTATGTTTTATAAAAGAAAATATGTTGAAAATAAGTCCTCATGTAATCACATACCGTGGCATGGATTTTAGAATCAATACGTTACTAGGTAGATCATGATGTAGGAGGCCATGATTAGTAAAGAATGGTATCTAAGGCGTTGGATAAATAACAAATTATAATTAATTATATAATTTTAATATATATTTTTTCACTTTAAACGTGTATTTTCGTCTTTTTGAAGTTTCAGGGACTATTTAGAAGTGTTCACGGAACTAATGTGATTAAAATAATTTCACATTTTACTTCTGTAAACTTAAGAGGAATATTAAAACTTAATTAATCATCGTGTCTGTTTAGCTCAGTTGGCTAACGCGTGTTGTTTTAAAAGTTTTAAAATCCTATAAACCCAACTTCGCAGGTTCAAGTCTCCTTGCATCCCAAAAGGTAAATTATTACAAAATTTTAAAAAGATACATATTAGATATGGATGTAATGTACAAATTACGACGTAGCAGATAGAGAAAAGAGAAGGAGATTGAGTGTATGTATATTTAAGAAATGGTAATAAAGAAGTAGAGGTAGTGACATCTAGTAACTAATATATTAACTTCTTGAGTAATAGTTCAATGGAAAGAAATGAGTAGGGTCTACGTGTGTACCCGGGTAGGCCTACTAGGAAAATACTAATGAACTGTGAGATAAAGTTCAAACTGTGAGGTAAAGTCTTTATCTCACTAGTGAAATAAAGTAATGTTGAATAATAGCCTACTTTACACACGCAAAAGTATTTAGTAAAGGCATGTTTTTCGTTATGGTCATGGATAAATAACTATTTCGTTTAATAGCAATTCAAGGCTCTTAGAGTTTGGATAATCTTTAACTTACTCACATTAATGAGGTGGATGAGCCTCCCGATTCTTGCACAGTTGTTCTATATTTGAATGTATGCTGGTAAGCATAAGTCGGAGATCGCCACATACATCGAGTCGCTTTCGGTACTTCGTTTTTATTAGAGTTAGTGATGAAAACCCTTTCTCACACAGATACGTAGAAGCGAACTGAATTATAATCTCTAAAGCACCATTGAACAGTTCATTATATTCTCTTTTCACTTATAATGAGGTCCAGAAATTAACCATACCTTCCGCTTGGAATTTCATTTTAAGTCCTGTGTCACTCGAGACTTCAATAAACTGTTCTCTTCCACTAAATGAAAGTTTGTTATTTTAATAACGCAGTGAAAGGGATAAAGAACCCATGCAAATTCGTCATATTTACTTGGAAAATAAATTTCATATTGTGACCTGAGTTGTATTATTGGTGTACGACGTACAGCCCGTGACCATTTCAATGTGCAGACTGGGTGTCGGCAAAACTATTAAGAAAGTCATAAATACATGAAAAAGTTTGGCACTTTAATCCTCTGTTATGAATTCGGGTGGTCCCTGGATGGGTTACAGGCACGGCACTAGATATGCAGGGAAAAGATGTCGAGAAACACCACGCTCATTTACAACTTACAAATGGCTTTTAAGGAACCCGAAGGTTCATTGCTGCCCTCACATAAGCCCGCCATCGGTCCCTATCCTGTGCAAGATTAATCCAGTTTCTATCATCATACCCCACCTCCCTCAAATCCATTTTAATATTATCCTCCCATCTACGTCTCGGCCTCCCCAAAGGTCTTTTTCCCTCCGGTCTCCCAACTAACACTCTATATGTATTTCTGGATTCACCCAAACGTGCTACATGCCCTGACCATCTCAAACGTCTGAATTTTAAGTTCCTAATTATGTTAGGTGAAGAATACAATGAGTGCAGTTCTGTGTTGTGTAACTTCCTCCATTCTTCTGTAACTTCATCCCGCTTAGCCCCAAATATTTTCCTAAGCACCTTATTCTCAAACACCCTTAACCTATGTTCCTCTCTCAGAGTGAGAGTCCAAGTTTCACAACCATACAGAACAACCGGTAATATAACTGTTCTATAAATTCTAACTTTCAGATTTTTGGACAGCAGACTAGATGATAACAGCTTCTCAACCGAATAATAACACGCATTTCCCATATTTATTCTGCGTTTAATTTCCTCCCGAGTGTCATTTATATTTGTTACTGTTGTTCCAAGATATTTGAATTTTTCCACCTCTTCGAAGGATAAATCTCCAATTTTTATATTTCCATTTCGTACAATATTCTGGTCACGAGACATAATCATATACTTTGTCTTTTCGGGATTTACTTCCAAACCGATCGCTCTACTTGCTTCAAGTAAAATTTCCGTGTTTTCCCTAATCGTTTGTGTATTTTCTCCTAACATATTCATGTCATCCGCATAGACAAGAAGCTGATGTAACCCGTTCAATTCCAAACCCTGCCTGTTATCCTGAACTTTCCTAATGGCATATTCTAGAGCGAAGTTAAAAAGTAAAGGTGATAGTGCATCTCCCTGCTTTAGCCCGCAGTGAATTGAAAAAGCATCAGATAGAAACTGACCTATACGGACTCTGCTGTATGTTTCACTGAGACACATTTTAATTAATCGAACTAGTTTCTTGGGAATACCAAATTCAATAAGAATATCATATAATACTTCCCTCTTAACCGAGTCATATGCCTTTTTGAAATGTATGAATAACTGATGTATTGTATCCTTATACTCCCATTTTTTCTCCATTATCTGCCGAATACAAAAAATCTTATCAATAGTCGATCTATTACGCCGAAAACCGCACTGATGATCCCCAATAATTTCATCTACATACGGAGTTAATCTTCTCAAAAGAATATTGGACAAAATTTTGTACGACGTCAACAAAAGTGATAATCCTCGAAAGTTACCACAGTTGGTTTTGTCCCCCTTCTTAAAAATAGGTACAATTATGGACTCCTTCCATTGTTCTGGTACAATTTCCTTTTCCCAAATAGCAAGTACAAGTTTATAAATTTCGCTATATAATGCACTTCCACCCTCTTGCATTAATTCTGCTGGAATTTGATCGATACCTGGAGACTTGTACTTTTTCAGATTTTCTATCGCAATTTCGACTTCTGAAAGCGTGGGTTCGGGTATAAATGGCTCAGCAGTTTGTATTTCAATTTCGTCCCGATCATTTCTATTTGGCCTATGTACATTTAGTAGTTGCGCAAAATAGTTTTTCCATCTGTTTAGGACTGATGGAGAGTCTGCAAGCAAGTCACCATTCTCATCCTTGATCACGTTTACCCTTGGCTGATATCCGTTCTTAAATTCCTTTATACCCTTATATAAATCTCGAATGTTTTTATTCTTACTATTTGTTTCTACCTCATTCAGTTTTTCCTTCAAGTAACCTCTCTTTTTATTCCTAAGTGTACGACTTGCTTCCCGTCTTTCATTGAAATAATTATCTCTCTTCTCCTCAACTGCATCCTATAAGAATTTCAATTTTGCCTGTTTCCTTCTTTCTACTACCATGCAACAATCTTCATCAAACCACGGTTTCTTTTTCTTAGTTTCATAATAACCTATGCTCTGCTCAGCTGCAATTTTGATACTATCTCTGATATTTTCCCACACGCTATTAACATCTAATTCTTTCTCAACTTCGTCGGAACTTTCTAAAGGGGCAAACCTATTCGAAATTTCGACCTGATAATTTTGCTTAGCTTCCTCGTCCTTTAATTTCAAAATATTGAATTTAGTAATATTAACTTGTTGCTCTACTCGCTTGGCTACTAATAATCTTTCTCTTAATTCTCCAATCACCAAATAATGGTCATAATTACAGTCTGCACCCCTGAAAGTTCGAATATCTACTATACTAGTATGTCTCCGTTTACTATAAAGATGAACACCACGCTCATAGCGCTTTAAATCTATCTTTTGTTCCTGAGAGTAGAGTGGGGTAATAAAATTCATAAAATGTCTGTACTGGGAGAAAAAAGTGAAAGGCGATTGCCATGTGTCATTTCTAAACTATGAGATTTTCAGCTATAACGTGATACGCAATTCGTTTGAATTTTATTTTTTCTTCCGTCTTTTTTGAAGAACCACAAGGGCAGACCTCGAGGACCACAGGTGTTCCGCGGACCATAGTTTGAGGAACGCTGCCTTAGAGAAACGTATTATGTTGATGAAGTCCGCATCGAAATGTGTGGTTTCACAGGTAGATTGAAAGACTACTAGGTAACATCAGCCACTTAGAAAATAGCGTCACAAACCAGTCACATGGACCGGAATGGAATTATTTTCAGGAGGGGGACACTATGACTCAGCACTAAGACCTTTTACGATCTATTGCGCTAACCGTCAAGCTAGGCGCATTTCATACCCACACCGGCTGACTACACTAAGGTTCGCTGTGTGTCCAGGTTTCGAGCAGGCAACCTCACTCGTCCCTAGGCCAACCCTCTCCGTGCGTCGCCAGCCGGCGTTCAGGGAATGCAATGGGATGATAATGATGATGAAATGCAGAAATGTTGATGGAATGATGTAAATGCCTAATATGAGGAAACGGGAGAATCCCGAGAAAAAACACAAATGCGAACTTCTCCGCCATCCCAGGCCTGACCGGGACTCGAATCCGGACCGTCAGCGTGACAGGTTAAAAGAAACACATACTTTCTGAATATATATTTCGTGTATTTTATATACTTCGTTCCATTATGTCTGACAAGAGAAGTAAACATTTCCGGCAGAGGAACAGAGAAGTAAAATTATTGCTATTCAACCAATGGCAGAGGTCTCATTCCACGCTTGTCTTGACGCTAGGCAAGGATAAAAAGTTTCAGACCGCCCAATTTCAAGTCAAGAGTGGAATTACATCTCTGTCATTGGTTGAATAGCAATTATATTTCTCTCCTACTCTGTCGGCAATGTTTACATCTCCTGTCAGACATTACAGAACGAAGTATAGATGGGAAGACAAATAAAATGAGGCGCAAAGAAGAAGGGCTAGACGAGGAAAAGAAGAGAGAGTCGAAGAATAAGAGGAGAGAGAAGAAATCATGGGGAAAGGAGAATGAAGACAAAACTAAAAAAAGAAGACAACTAAGAAGAAGAAGAAGAAGAAGAAAAAGAGGAGATGAACGAAATGCTACCTACGGACGGTTTCAACCATTGTCATATGTCATATTTCTCATATTTCGAATAGATTTGCAACTTTAGAAAGTTCCGACGAAGTTGAGAAAGAATTAGATGTTAATAGCGTGTGGGAAAATATCAGAGATACTATCAAAATTGCAGCTGAGCAGAGCATAGGTTATTATGAAACTAAGAAAAAGAAACCGTGGTTTGATGAAGATTGTTGCATGGTAGTAGAAAGAAGGAAACAGGCAAAATTGAAATTCTTATAGGATGCAGTTGAGGAGAAGAGAGATAATTATTTCAATGAAAGACGGGAAGCAAGTCGTACACTTAGGAATAACAAGAGAGGTTACTTGAAGGAAAAACTGAATGAGGTAGAAACAAATAGTAAGAATAAAAACATTCGAGATTTATATATGGGTATAAAGGAATTTAAGAACGGATATCAGCCAAGGGTAAACGTGATCAAGGATGAGAATGGTGACTTGCTTGCAGACTCTCCATCAGTCCTAAACAGATGGAAAAACTATTTTGCGCAACTACTAAATGTACATAGGCCAAATAGGAATGATCGGGACGAAATTGAAATACAAACTGCTGAGCCATTTATACCCGAACCCACGCTTTCAGAAGTCGAAATTGCGATAGAAAATCTGAAAAAGTACAAGTCTCCAGGTATCGATCAAATTCCAGCAGAATTAATGCAAGAGGGTGGAAGTGCATTATATAGCGAAATTTATAAACTTGTACTTGCTATTTGGGAAAAGGAAATTGTACCAGAACAATGGAAGGAGTCCATAATTGTACCTATTTTTAAGAAGGGGGACAAAACCAACTGTGGTAACTTTCGAGGAATATCACTTTTGTTGACGTCGTACAAAATTTTGTCCAATATTCTTTTGAGAAGATTAGCTCCGTACGTAGATGAAACTATTGGGAATCATCAGTGCGGTTTTAGGCGTAATAGATCGACTATTGATCAGATTTTTTGTATTCGACAGATAATGGAGAAAAAATGGGAGTATAAGGGTACAGTACATCAGTTATTCATAGATTTCAAAAAGGCATATGACTCTGTTAAGAGGGAAGTATTATATGATATTCTTATTGAATTTGGTATTCCCAAGAAACTAGTTCGATTAATTAAAATGTGTCTCAGTGAAACATACAGCAGAGTCTTATAGGTTAGTTTCTATCTGATGCTTTTCCAATTCACTGCGGGCTAAAGCAGGGAGATGCACTATCACCTTTACTTTTTAACTTCGCTTTAGAATATGCCATTAGGAAAGTTCAAGATAACAGGCAGGGTATGGAATTGAATGGGTTACATCAGCTTCTTGTCTATGCGGATGATGTGAATATGTTAGGAGAAAATCCACAAACGATTAGGGAAAACACGGAAATTTTATTTCAAGCAAGTGAAGCGATCGGTGTGGAAGTAAATCCCGAAAAGACAAAGTATATGATTATGTCTCGTGAACAGAATATTGTACGAAATGGATATATAAAAATTGGAGATTTATCCTCCGAAGGGGTGGAAAAATTCAAATATCTTGGAGCAACAGTAACAAATATAAATGACACTCGGGAGGAAATTAAACGCAGAATAAATATGGGAAATGCGTGTTATTATTCGGTTGAGAAGCTTTTATCATCTAGTCTGCTGTCAAAAAATCTGAAAGTTAGAATTTATAAAACAGTTATATTACCGGTTGTTCTGTATGGTTGTGAAACTTGGACTCTCACTCTGAGAGAGGAACATAGGTTAAGGGTGTTTGAGAATAAGGTGCTTAGAAAAATATTTGAGGCTAAGCGGGATGAAGTTACAGGAGAATGGAGAAAGTTACACAACGCAGAACTGCACGCATTGTATTCTTCACCTGACATAATTAGGAACATTAAATCCAGACGTTTGAGATGAGCAGGGCATGTAACACGTTTGGGCGAATCCAGAAATGCATACAGAGTGTTAGTTGGGAGACCGGAGGGAAAAAGACATTTGGAGAGGCCGAGACGTAGATGGGAGGATAATATTAAAATGGATTTGAGGGAGGTGGGATATGATGATAGGGACTGGATTAATCTTGCACAGGATAGGGACCGATGGCGGGCTTATGTGAGGGCGGCAATGAACCTTCGGGTTCCTTAAAAGCCATTTGTAAGTAAGTAAGTCATATATACAGAGTGATCCACAAGAATTTACCGCCACTTACGGAGCTTATTTCCGAAGACATTCTGAGCAAAAAATTCCTATATACATTTGTCCTAATCTCAATATTTTCAGAGTTACACTACTTTGAAGTCTGTAAAATACCATTATTCTTTAGCTTTAAGGATAAAAGAATACTACAGATAAAGATTGAACTATTCAGGAGTATCATTTCTTTAATTAGCTAGTAATCTGAAGCTAAAAATTTGTTGTGAATTCCATAGTTGCTCGCGTACAGAATTTTTTTTTTTTCGATTTTTAACTACAAATTTATATTTTTTACTCATTTATCACAGCAATTGTTACAAATCATCCTACTCTTGTAAATTTTTAAGACTGTACATTAGGATACATAACACTGCTCTACAAAAAGAATGAAATTAATTTTTCTGGATATAACATTCTTGATTAAGATGGAAATTTACCTCCTGAATTCAAATCTGTAATTAGTTTCTCTTTGTCACGCATAGTTTTCAAGTTATATGCAATTTAATTTTTTAAATAATTTTCGTTTCCACGCTATGTATTTATGTACACAAAACATGTAACTATTAATATTTTAATCACTTACAAAATTATTTAGAAATATTTTATGCACTATAAAACAAAAAACATATACAAGCCTTAATATAAAAATTATATTATATGGAAAAATTTATTTAATGTTAGAAAATATGAACAAAATATACTTTTCCCTAATAATTTAAAAATCTTATCTTTTTCTCCTGTGTTCAATTTTGCAGTCTCTAATAATGTTCCAGCAGTAGTCAGCAAGCATCGCAGGCATCCATTTCCTTTCATTCCGCTTTCCCATGGACATTATATCTTTATGGAACCTTTCACCATGTTCGTCGGAGACATCACTGCAGCTCTCAGGAAAATAATGCAGATGTGAATCTAGGAAATGCACTTTTAAAGACATGTGACATCCTAGATCTCTATACGCATTTATCATTTTTGAACCAATTGTTCGAAGTCGTTAGCTCTTTTTCTTCCCAGAAAATTTTGCGTTACTTTCTTGAAACAAGTCCACGCTCTTCTTTCTTTTGGTGCAAGGCATTGTTCAAAATCTGAGTCCTTCTGAAGTTCTCTAATTTGGGGACCCACAAAGACGCGCTCTTTAATTTTTGCTGCAGAAAGACGAGGAAACTTTTTAAAAGATACATAAATCCTCTTCCAGATGTGTCCATGGCCTTAACAAATTGTTTAATAAGGTCTAGCTTGATGTGAAGAGAGGGCAGTAGAACATCTTCACTGGCTACCAATTTCTCATTCAGTATATTTTTTCTCCAACTTTCCACTTAAGTTCAGGCCAGATCTTTCTTTTATAATGGGAATTCCTATTGCGACTATCCCACTCACACAGAAAACTTCCATATTTGGTGTAGCCTTGTTGCATACCTAATATCATGGCAACTATTTTCACATCACCACATATTTTCCAATTGTGCTCATTATATTTCATTAATCTCAGCATATTCTTCAAAATATCATATGACTCTTTAATCATACTTAGTGGGACAGAAGGCATTATGTTCCCATTGTGGAGAACTCTCTTTAGACTGTATTTTGAGGTATCTATAAAGTCTCCACTCCTGTGGCTCGTATATGCAGTTCAAAGTATTCATTAGGTCACAAACATCATTGCAGAATGTCATCATGAATTGAATTGTGCATATGCAGAAACAATATTTCATGTAAACAAACAATACTCACTTCCTCTAACAAGAATTTCAGGTTAAACTCAAGATTTCTCTCTCTCTCTCTCTGTTAGAATCCGTCTGTTTTACTTCTGTGATTTAAGAAGTTTCTGTAAAAGAGAAATATGTAAAGTTTTACATATTTTATATACCACAGATGTCGGAATATTATGGTTAAAAATGAATATTTACTCTCATGATAAGGAATGTCTCCACCATCCAAATAATGCCAGTTTAACTCAATTTTAAATCCTGTAACAATGACTTGCTTTTTAACATAAAGTTTTACTAGCAACAAGAATGCCACAATATGAAAATGAAAACAAATGAAGAACAAAATTAACTGTAGGCAACTGTTGTTAAGCAAAGTTCACCATCTTTATCACAAACTTAAAATATCTATTAAATGAGATGTATATTCTAGTATAACTAAAAAAACTGTGCCTGATAGCGAATTTCTGTTTTCAGATTTGAATTTGCCATATGAAAATCCTTTAGAATCATATATTTTCATATAAGAAAAATGACCCTTATAGAACAATATAATTAAACTGTAAAGAATCAAGTTCCTAAAGTCGTATGATTTGTAACAATTTTTTGTGATAATTACGTAGGAATGATGTAATTTTTAGTTAAAAATTGAAAAACAAAATCTGCACAAAGCAATAATTAACAACAAATTTTTAGCTTCAGAACACTAACCAGTTAAAGAAATGATACTTCTGAACAGTTCATCCTCTATTTGTAATGTTCTTTTACCCTTAAAACTAAATAAATAAGGTAGTTTACGAACAACTTCAAATTGGTGTAACTCTAAAAATATAGAGATTAAGATACATGTTTATATGATGACACTTTTTGCTGAAAATATCTTCGAAAATAAGCTCCGTTAGTGGCGGTAAATCCTCGTGAATCGCCCTGTATAACAGATTGATAAGCCTAATGGACGTTCAAGTCTTCTATCAATTTCACTATGCTGCTATCTAGCGACAACAAAAGAAGTCACGTTATAACTCTTATGACATTTCATGGAGTAATAGCTTGCAGCTGTACTTCCATCTAGCGGTATCTGTCAAAAAATGCCTTTTGACGGTGAAGGCACTGGTGGCTGTTCTCTAATTCATAATTTGGAAATGGCCAATCTGATATAATTATATGTGGTCAGGATTTTCAGTCAATATACATAATTAGTAACTAGCGACAGAAAGTTCGCAGTGGTGTCAAACGATTCGTAACGAACCAGGCTACAATCTCAATTGAGCAACAATCAGCAGTCGACATACTAAGTTGGAAAAATTCGCGAGTGAATTAGAGTGAAGAGAGGAAATTTAGAATGTCGAGGCATGTGCAAATGAAAGCGGGCGTACATGAAACGTGTAGCAAACAATAGAGCATAATGGTTACTATGGCAGCCGGGTTTTAAGGGATCTGGAAAGAAGAGACGTTTACCTTAACAGCAATTCTATCAGCGACGTATTCATGCATAAAACTTGTGGCTGTCTCAGATAGAGTCTACCCTGATTTTCTTCACTCTTGATAAAGAACTCACCACTCCAATATGTGTACTGGCATTTATTCTTTCCTCGCAGCAGTTCAGTGCCCGGCGGCCACGATTTGACCGAACCCGTTACAAGCTAATTAATCGGCGACACAGTGGGTCAGCCTCCCACAAGATAGCACATCTCGCCTCACGAACCCGTCCAGCCCGGAACACACAAAGTCGATCATTGCTGCCTGCTGTAAGACTCGTACATATCCAAAAATAAACCAGCTAAGTCATCCCACAGTTGTTTCAGTCTCATCTGTCAAATCGTACGTAGTCTATGTTAATGACGATTATACAAAATTATCTGCTGTTGTTTGTGGTATTCCTCAAGGCTCCGTGCTAGGACCCCTCTTGTTTTTAATAATGAACAGGCTTAAGATCCGGGACACTTTAGCAACAAATGTACGCACAACTTGACTATAGAGTTCCTTGAACATAGTAGAGACATAATGTGAATGTAAATGACGTCAATGTGCTGCGTTATATTCTATTGCAGCGTTTCTCAAACTATCGTCCGCAGACCACCTGTGGTCCTCGAGGTCTGCCCTTGTGGTCCTTCAAAAAAGACAGAAGAAAAAATAAAATTCAAACGAAATGCGTATCACACTATAGCTTAAAATCTCAGAGTTTGGAAATGACACATGGCAATCGAATTTCACTTTTTCTCCCAGTACTGCATTTTATGAAATTTATTACCCTACCCGTCTATCGACTTCCCACTCTACTACAAAAGAGGGATTTAAAGCACTATATACATGGTGCTTCTCGACATATTTGCCCTGCACATCTGGCGCCGCACTTGTAACCCAGTCCCACCCGAATTCATAACAGAGGACCAAAGTACCGAATCTTAATTCAATTTTAAAATATAAATATACTGGTATTAAAATATGCTACGAAAATGATAAATTTGCTTTCGAAGGGAACAAGAGTAAGGTGGTCCGCGGAACGGTTCTGACTTTAAAAAGTGGTCCCCACTTCAAAAAAGTTTGAGAAACGTTGTTCTATTGTTATGGAAACGGGAAGCAAAACATGCTTTAATGAGTTTCAATAAATAATCTGGCTCATAAAGTAGCGTCTCCTTCAGCAGTATCAAGTACATCTGAGTCAAACTCGATTCACGCGTATGTAACTTATGACCATAGTACAAGACTCGCGTCCACCCCCTCAAAGAACAGCCCAATAAAACAACAAGGATCCTAATTATAATTGTAGCCTAATTACTTGGGATTTGAGGTTTTCAAGGGAAAGGAAGCGCTGCAACGCAGAGTCATAAACATTCCCACAATAAAATCAATTAGTAAGAGCAGTTCTCAGCAGCGATCGGTTTACGCCTTTGCCCACAGCAGTCAGCTCAAGGCCTTGCTATGATTAACATTCTTTATTATTCAGTTTGCTATACCTCAATGTCATTCAGCCAAACACTGATAGAGATATTGCGTGTTTCTTCTGGTCTATACCTTCTCCTCATCTTCTATTTGTCTTCTTGTTATCATTGTCAAACTAATCACCATTATCATCCTCGTCTTCAAAGTTAAAGTTATGTTTTATTTAACGACGCTCGCAACTGCAGAGGTTATATCAGCGTCGCCGGTTGTGCCGGAATTTTGTCCCGCAGGAGTTCTTTTACATGCCAGTAAATCTACTGACATGAGCCTGTCGCATTTAAGCACACTTAAATGCCATCGACCTGGCCCGGGATCGAACCCGCAACCTTGGGCATAGAAGGCCAGAGCTATACCAACTCCTCGTCTTCAATGTTGTCACCATATCATATGCTTTTTTCCATATTATCAACACATTTAATTGCAATTGCCGCCGATTCTTTATGACTGTCAAAATTCTTCAAAAGTGGATTCCTGAGAAGAAAAGGACAGAAGCGGCTCCGTGATGTAGCCCTACAACACTGAGAAGGCAGCAGGTACAATCTCAAACAAAACGTTTCTCGCCCCTCACTAAGTTACCTGATATTCAAGCAGACATTCTACGGAACGTCTCATAAAAATACAGATACTATTATATGGAATCTCATGGATATGAAGGTTATATCCTGAGATTGCAAATGCTTGTATGGAAAGTCTCATGAGAATAGAGGTACAACTGCGGGACATCTTCTGAGACTGCAGATCCTCTTACGAAATATCTCATGATAATATAGGTATATCTTCGGAACGTCTTCCAAGAATGAAGATCTTTTTATAGGAAATTTCATGAGAATGCAGATGGTTTTATGGAAAATCTCATCAGAATATAGGTACATCTGACGAACGTCTCCTGATAATGTAAATGCTTTTATGAAAGATCTCATGACAATGTAGGTAATCTGCGGAACGACTCCTGAAATTGCAGATGCTTGTATGGGAAATTCATGAGAATATAGGTACATTTGACGAACGTCTCCTGAGAATTCAAAAGCTTTTATGAAAGATCTCATGACAATGTAGGTAATCTGCGGAACGACTCCTGAAAGTGCAGATGCTTGTATGGGACATCTCATGAGAATATAGGTACATTTGCGGTAAATCTCCTGAGAATGCATGTACATTTATAGAAAATCTTATAACAATGTAGGAACATCTGCGTAAGTCTCCTGAGATTGCAGGTGCTCTTACGATAAATCTTATGAGAATATGGGTACATCTGCGGGAAGTCTTATGAGAATGTAAGTACATACGCGGAACGTCTTCTGAGAATGCATATACTTATGAGAAATCTTATGGGATTATAGATACAGCTGCAGGACATCTCGTGAGAATGCAGTTGCTTTTATGCGACATTTCATGGGAATGAGAATGCAGATCATTTTATGCAAAATCTCATGGAAATGTAGGTACACCTATGGGATGTCTCCTGAAAATAAAGATATATTATAAAAAATATACACCTATGTGAAGTCCCCTGAGAATGAAGATGTTATGAGAAATGTGAGAACGCAGATACATCTGCGAAATGCCTTCTGAGAATGTGGATGCTTTCATGGGAATTAGAGAATGAAGGTACAATTGCAGTACGTCTGCAGAGAATTCAGATGCTTTTATGGAAAATCCCATGAGAATAGAAAATCTCATGAGAATACAAGTATATTTTCGGAACGTCTCTTGAGAATATCTACAGACGTTTCAGGGGAAATCTCATGAGAATATATGTAGACCTACATGTGCGAACATCTCTTGAGAATGCAGTTGTTTTTATGGAAAATCTGTAGGTAGATACATCTTCGGAACGTCTCATGAACATACCCATGCTTTAATGGAAAGTCTCATAGAATGTAGGTAAATCTGTGGAACTCTCGTAAGAATGCAGATATTTTATGAGAAATCTAATGAGAATGAAGGTACATCTGCGGGCTGTCTTGTTCAGACATCAGAGACTCTTACAGATAGGTAATATGAGGGCGGCTACTCAAAGTCAATTAGGACTGGTCCATGTGAGGCTGAATACTGGGTGAATATACGACATACTCGTATAAAGAAGAGCTTATCGGAAGTCTGAAACCACTTCTGTTGTGTTGAGTCTCATGTGATAACAGATCAAGTACTGTATATCCACGCTGGCTAGAGCCGTCAGGGAGGTAACCTTACCTTTCTGTACAAATCCATTCGATCTCATACGTCTGTTCCCGAGGCAAGATTCTGAAAGACGAGTGTGCCCGTTTACGCATCGCTAGAAGAAGTGAAAAGACACCAGATTTAATAAAGATGTTCCAGGCAGAGTCGACAGGTTTGCGAACCGGGCAACCTCTCGTCCTCCTCCAGCCAGATCGTAAAACTGGGTGTTGTCAGTCCACGATTATCATACACGCCCCTTACACCTTTACTCTAATTAATCAGCAAAATGATATTTATTAATTAAAATATTTGCATACCAGTCTGGCAGCAGGCATCTGAAAGCGTGTTATTATATCATCTAGGAGCTTTCATTAAATCTGTGACCAGAAGGAAGTTCATTGAAAATAGTAATAAACATGTAGTCTGCTTACGGCCAAGGCATACAAACACGGCAGCCAGGGATGCAAACTTCTTCACCAAAAAGGGTCGTACCTGTCTTCTAGGCTGCCTCTACTAATGTACAGAGACTTAAACATTGCCATTAGGATTTTAATGCAGTTACAGAAGGTAAAAATGTAATTTAAAAAATGCAAAATAGTTACATTATATGCTTCAAAAATGCAACAACAAAAAATTGAAAAAAAAAAAATGCACTTACTGTCAGTGGTGTAGTTGGGTCGGTACGGGTCAGTACGCCGTACCATCTAAAATAAAAACTCGCTGTTACCGTACCGGAAAAAAAAAATATATATAGACTAGAAAATATATTAATAAATTATGTTTAAATAATCTTTAATACACTTTTAAATGCAAGACGTTAGCTATTTGAAAAACATTTTGGGCCATATTCATAGACATTCGTAGCCCGAGCTTCCGGTGGATGATCAGCGAATTAAAGTTTTTCGTATTCATAAACCAGTGTTAGCGATATATGATATGAATCCTGTTCAAGTAATCAGTCGATGGCCGGGGCTAGTTTAGCACGCTCGTAGCGCGGGCTAGCGAAATGTCTATGCATAGCACCCTTTGACTTTAATTTATGGCATAAAAATTTTCTGCTAGCATTTCATATCCTTTGCTTAAACGCTTGTCCATTCCTTGTTTTATCGAAAACCATGGCCTGGCACTTCAGGGGTAGTTGTGATTTGTAAATTTCAAGCTTGCATACCGCCGTCATATTTATGTAATTAACACTAACTTCATGGCATGGAGTATCGAGAAATCTGCTACACTGATTCGCTAATTTCAAAACTTGCGTAGATGCCTCCTCATAACACTAATTTTATGATGTGGCGCCTCAAGAATTCTGCTGCACTGATTCACTAATTTTAAAACTTGCTCAGATATAATGTTAGCAGTTTGCTAGAGGAGGGAAATATTGTTACTTTTCGTGCGTTCATGAATCTTGAGTCCAGTTACATATTATACGTAGATTATATTCCAATTTCAACTGAAGAATGTCAATGAGCATACTGTAATGAACGATATCTACACTAAGAAAAGGAATACTCTTCCAGTAAAAGAGTTCTTATGCTTTGGTTGCTGAAAAGTGTTGGGCCACCAATGTCAACGTTTACTTTCTTGCCTTTTATGCAATTATTGTGGCTGCGATCTGGAAGGAGGTCTGCAGAGGCGACTGCATGACGAAGACCTAACCTTGGAAAAGAAGTGCAGTACGAGTCCAGACAGAGTCTAGTCTGACCAAGGAGATTTCAACAGTACCCCCTAAAATTTGTTTCCAACTAAAGCACTGCTTATTGTACAGGGACATCATTTTACTTTTACTTCAATTTTTATTCTACCTGAGTTTTTAATGTACTTCACTCCCACCCCCTCTACTAGTAAACTTCCAATCGGATACAGTCAAAGTCGCCTTACGGTCATAGTAAACACAAACAGTACTGAGTTAGTGAGTATAGTACGTTCCAGAAATATATTCGCTTTCAATATTGAATCATATTCTCGCACAGGTACTGTCGCCCGTTTGCCTATGTCGCATCCCGGTTTCCCCCACCCACTTCTGCCCGACCCTTTGTGGCTGGGCTGTCTTAGCTCTTTTCTGAAAACATTAATTTCTGTTATGAATTGGACGTCTACGTAATATTATACAACTGTTTAAAATAACTTAAATAAAACGGCCTCGTTAAGTGATTAACTGTCACGTGATTTCCCCCCTTTCTATGACCCTGCGACAAAACCACTTGGACGGACAGTAAATTGCATGTCTGAATAATTTTATCTTTTCGGATCGGGCAGAAGTGAAGATTGAATATATAGTACTTAAGGTCTCTTTTATAGAGTAGATACAGAATTATTTCAACATGAATTACTAGTACGAAAGACGAAACTGGTAATTGGAATTAGGTATAATAGTCTATGTGCGATAATATGCAAAAAAGAAATGAATCCTGTATAGAAATGAACGGCTATCATTTTCAAAAATGTGTTTAAATATCCATATTATGATTATTTTCCAATTTAACTTCATTCTCCATATTGTACGCTAATGTGCTGTAGACAGTGTAACATACACTGCATAATGAATACGTCCGCATGGAAAGCTCAGTTCGTGAGTAAAACACGCATTGTTAATACAGTACTATATTTTGATTAAACAAAAAACCAATGAAATGATCAAACTCAAAATCGCGATATATCCTACTTTACATAGGCTAAATGGATGAACTACTTTTCTTCCTTCCTATACGTAGTAAAGTGATTTGTTTGTATATTACGTCAGTATCATCGAACTCCAGTCGTGGAAGGGGGTAGCAAACGATGTTTCCGGTTCACAACCTTTAAGCCAAAGGTATAGCCAGGTTAATATTAGAAATGTTAGTAAAAATAAAATGATGTCCTTATATAACATGCATAAGCTTAATATTGTTTATTAATGTTGGGTCAATGTAGGCCTACATTTTTATTATAGTGTAAATAGTAAAAAGTGCGTATTTTAGTGTACATAGTTCAAATAATTTAAATTATAAATATCAGTGTAATTGTTAAAGCATTTCATGTTTTGTTCTGGCCCACTTGACGAAACAAGAGTAGCGTAAGCTGTCAGTCATGTATGCTAGACGCACGTACGTCGTTCACTTAAAAACTCCAATAATACGTATGGTCAGTTTCCCCAAGAAATGTTTAATTTGGCTTAACTAGTGTTAATTTAACAGGCTGTTTATTTTTAACGTTTGGTTAATGTATTTTTCATTTCTTCAACATAATTTTTTTAAAACAACAAACACTTAACTATAACAGTCATTAACACTATTTTAACCACTCAATAGCAGTTGGTAATGATTTTGCACAGGTAAGGCAATTTTTTACGGGCTGATATTATACTTCAAATTCTGTATTGTACAGTATGTCATGAAACATGTAAGTATAATATCATAACCTGGTACAGTAGGCCATGATCGATAAAAAAAAAAGACAAATGAAAGTAGTAGGTGACTAATAATATTATTACGAAGTAAGGTTATAGTACTAATGCTAACATAATATGACTTCTCAAAGAAGCAACTTTTCCTGAAACCTTTTTAAAATAATATTCACTGTGTATTTTGAAACACTATTGACATTGACTATAGTTAGTTGAAAAGAGCCAGTAACATAGAATCTACAGCAGAGTCCGTATAGGTCAGTTTCTATCAGATGCTTTTCCAATTCACTGTGGGCTAAAGCAGGGAGATGCACTATCACCTTTACTTTTTAACTTCGCTTTAGAATATGCCATTAGGAAAGTTCAGGATAACAGGTAGGGTTTGGAATTGAACGGGTTACATCAGCTTCTTGTCTATGCAGATGACGTGAATATGTTAGGAGAAAATACACAAACGATTAGGGAAAACACGGAAATTTTACTTGAAGCAAGTAAAGCGATCGGTTTGGAAGTAAATCCCGAAAAGACAAAGTATATGATTATGTCTCGTGATCAGAATATTGTACGAAATGGAAATATAAAAATTGGAGATTTATCCTTCGAAGAGGTGGAAAAATTCAAATATCTTGGAGCAACAGTAACAAATATAAATGACACTCGGGAGGAAATTAAACGCAGAATAAATACGGGAAATGCGTGTTATTATTCGGTTGAGAAGCTCTTATCATCCAGTCTGCTGTCCAAAAATCTGAAAGTTAGAATTTATAAAACAGTTATATTACCGGTTCTTCTGTATGGTTGTGAAACTTGGACTCTCACTCTGAGAGAGGAACATAGGTTCAGGGTGTTTGAGAATAAGGTGCTTAGGAAAATATTTGGGGCTAAGCGGGATGAAGTTACAGGAGAATGGAGAAAGTTACACAACACAGAACTTCACGCATTGTATTCTTCACCTGACATAATTAGGAACATTAAATCCAGACTTTGAGACGGGCAGGGCATATAGCACGTATGGGCGAATCCAGAAATGCATATAGAGTGTTAGTTGGGAGACTGGAGGGAAAAAGACCTTTAGGGAGGCCGAGACGTAGATGGGAGGATAATATTAAAATGGATTTGAGGGAGGTGGGGTATGATGATAGAGACTGGATTAATCTTGCACAGGATAGGGACCGCTGGCGGGCTTATGTGAGGGCGGCAATGAACCTTCGGGTTCCTTAAAAGCCATTTGTAAGTAAGTAAGTAACATAGAATCAAGAGTAAATAGTAGATGCTGAATTGGAGTAAGTTTCTATTTCTGTTTGTAGGATAGGCCTATTCAAATCTGGTTTAAATTTCTTGTAAAATTTTGATGCCTACTTGTTATGAAAATGTATATCGTCATAAATTGAGCACCGGTATCATACATAGTACAGGGACATCACTTTATTCTTACTAACATTTTCAACGTTAACCTAGCTATACTCGGAAACACAGTTACCACCCCTTCCATTACAGGAGTTTGGAGTTGCTAGTGCAATATGTAAACAAATCATTTTACTAGCTATAGGAGGAGAGAAAAGTAGTGTATCCATTTATGTTACAGGGAAATACAATATTACGATTTTCAGTTTGGTCATTGCTTTACAGTATTTTATCGAAAAACAGTAGAATAGTAACAATTTTTTTTTCACAAACTCAAGTCTTCAGGCGGTTATATACATTATGTAATGTCTACTTTATTCAGCATATTACTAACCTAATTTATTCCTGAGAATTTTGTGAGCACTTCCGTAAGAAACCCCAATTTCTACAGCTAACTTCTTGACCGACTTATTAGGACCTCGCTGCATCCTTTCTCTAGCATCTTCTGTCACCTTTGTTGGCCATCTTACACTTTTCTTCCTTTCTGTACACTCTGTTGATCTAAATTTATCTACCAGATTAATGACATTTCTACGAAAATATTCCGTAATGATATAATCAGGAAACTGTGAAAAAAAAAAAAAAAAAGAAAAAGAAAAACTGTTGTTCACATTCGGTTATATTGTAATTCCACTTTCCACCATCGTCCTTCATACCTACAAACAGTAAAACAAAACTCTTGTTTAAATAATGCTGTTAAGTACAGTACCATATTATAGGGTACCGTACTTTCGGTAACTCTAACCTTCACTTGTGCTCAGTCCACACAGATAAATTCAGTTATGCTACACACCATACTTGTGTGAAAATAAACTTCAATAATATAAGCTTTTTCTTCTATAGAAAATGTAACATATTTCTGAAACACACTGTACTCTGTACTGTTTATTTCACTGCTAGCAACAGCGGCCGTAAGTTTGCGTGACTGACGTTAGCAAGGACATTAGTGAAAGGGGTGGGAGTCAAGTACATTTAGAAATGCAGGTACAATAAAAATTGAAGTAAAAATAAAATGATGTCCCTGTATATAAATCATCATTCCTAGTTTTCTTACCACGCTGAGATCCTACATTTTCTAAATATTCAATATATAATAGTTCAGCATCAAAATAAGCAGTCAATATGATTATCAGTTCACTTTTGAAGATTATCTTCCATATATTAGCTTTCCAAAGTGTCTTTTAAATGTTATCAGTCATTCACGAAACATCCTTTCAACAGAGACATAAAATATTATTTTCACAACTTCTGTTTGAACAGCTGTGATGTCATCTGCCATATTTAACTATCTGTCAAATGAGTTAACTGCCTAAATTCCTACATTTAAAGTTAACAACAGTGGCGGCTCGTGAACTTGTGGATTGGGGGAGCTGCAGTAAATTTTGGTACATACAAATTTCACTTCTTGATATCATTACTAATAAGTACCTATAGGACAAAAATAAATGCACTACATATGGAAAAACCAGAACTTCCTGACTTAGTTGGGAGACGTCTGTGGCATCATTTACCATAATCGCTTAAAAAAAAAAAAACTAATATCATCGATTTCAGTCTGAATTTCAGATCGGCAGACACTCAACTTACAATCTACCAGTTCATTCTGAATTGTTTTAGAATTACCTTTAAACAGTGGCATGTTCCAAATGATTTTTGAGAGGCTCGTTTAGATTACTCACGAACTGTAGCAACCCACGAAATACACCAGGGTTCTTCGAATCGTTTTTTCATCATGTCCCCTAAGGGGAAGTTCACATTGGCCACAAAATTTGATACAAGCAATATTTTTTAAAATAATTTCACGATTTTTTCTCACTTCTTGATTATGTTTGAGAATGTTTGTTCTGTTCGTTTCACTTAATTGCACAGAAATATTAGTTTTGACTAACATAGCCAATGAAACAACATTTTTCAGGTGAGACTGCGAAGATTCGTGCTTTTTAATTTTTAGGGGTAAATGTCCTAAATCTGTCACACCACTCCTAGTCTATGCAGTATCACCACCGAAGAGGAGGCAAGGAAAACAAAATACTGAATTTTTTTTGTTCATATCCACGTAACCACAAATGCTTAGCGTAAATTTCATTGTTATTCTTCCTTACATAAATGCACTATTTCGGCTGGATGAAGCTTGAGTAAGATTTAAGTCGGGTAACGGACGACCATTTAATTTCACTTCATTACATCAATTTTCTCCGCAAAGGAAAGTTGAGAAAAATAAAATTAAAATTTGCACTGGTTAAGTTACGATACTAAGACGTCACACCAAAGCAACACTCAGATATACTGATGGTCAACAATTTTCTAAAACTGGAAAAGAAGTCTCTTTCAAATTTTAGTTGCTATATCAAAAGGTTTCCACTCGTGCAATCATTTTGAGTTAAGACAAATATTAGGTTCTGCTGGAGGCTGGATATATACGTAATAAGGCAAAAGTGAATATTAATTTCGTTATATTAACTCGATAAGATTCTACAAGAATAAGTATGTGAAGAGAAAATAATAATGTTGTCATTAAGTTTCAAGGGAATAGAGAATCCATTTGACGTAGCATTACAATAGCGGTGTGGGAGGGGAGGAAAGATCTTCCCTTGTCGCCTGGCTCTGCAAGCCACTGCAGCGAAATATGGGTTTTAAACAGCGGCAGCTTCCCTCTGCTTCCCTTCACCTCTCTACCCCCTGACCTTCAAGACACACTCTCTTACGAGCTGTCCCACCCTGCAGATCCCAGGACGACTTTGAATGCAGTGTCAATTCCAATACAGTCGACGCACAAAAAGATTATGCATAAGATAATAGTACATATTCCCGGCCAGATGAAATATAAAGCAATTTACCAATAAAAGCTGTAACAATTCTTCTACAAGTTAAAATAAATATTATTTTTATTTTCCTGTCAAAGCAGGGAGTGCTGCAGCTCCGCAGCTCTTATGGACGAGCCGCCCCTGGTTAACAAACACTTAACAGTCTGTTAAGCCAAACTAGTGTTGAAGACATGAAATACTGTAACTATATTTAACAAACTGTTTAGAGTTTAACATTCGTTAAATGTTCTAACAATGCTTGGAGAAACCGACCATAAATCTTGTAGCCTCCTGGGACAAAGTATGGTCACAGTCTACTATATACAGTCGCGAAGCTCAATATGTAGTAAAAATGCAAACATGGGTAGTTGCCCACCACTAGGATCGCTACTATCGCCTCATCATCACAGATCTCTCCTAGCAGATGACAAAATATGTTACACTTTCGTTGTCGTGTTCTTTTGGAAAAATTAACACCTTCTTTCCATTATTGAAATATTAAATGGATAAAGTTCATTTATTATTTTAATGAAGTATATTAAATTCCACCATAAACTCGAAGATACCTGCAAGAAATAGGTTAATATTATTTTTGTTTGTGCAAAACGAACTGAAATTTACTATAATCGCTTCACTTATTCAAGATTATAACGATAATGAACTATGAAACCAATAAATATTAATTCGCATTTCCCTTTACAACAATAATATAATAACAATAATAATGGAAATATGAATTAATGGGAGTAACTTACGTGTACCGGTACTTGTAGTGTAGGCTTACGTAGTTAACAAAGTGGGTTGAGGTTAAGCAATAATAATCACACGAGAATTGGAAATAAAACGTGATCAATAAATTTTATTGCAACAGACTTACTTTTTCTACGTCTCTAGTAAAGTAACAAATAAAAATAACAATAAAATTAATTAACAGCTATAATTAAAAAAATATCCTTTGAAAAAAGAAGTAGGCCTAAGTTGTCTGAAAATGTACATTTATTCAGGGAATCAGCTGATACTGACGTAGAATTAGTGCAAAGCTTTTGTTTCTCAGCTGCAGGTAATAACAGAACAGGTTTATTTGAAACATCAAACAAAGTTGGAACTGCATTCCAGATGAATTTATTTTTGTTTTCATTCATCAATTGTGTGTTTGCGAAATGAAGAGAGCAAAACTTTATATTATTATAAAGACATGCTTCATTCTTTGTCATTAGATCTTCCCTCCTGCTGTTTATTAACCACTTTTTGCATCTAGAAGTAAAATAAGAAATAGATGTTAGGATTTTTCTTCACGAGCATCAATGCGAAATACGCAACGACCTAGCACTCGATGGAAATACGACTCAGTCCACTCTAAATCCAAAGTCGACCGTGGACAGTCTATTGTTTCTAGTTGCTAACCGCTTGGAGCGCTTTATCGCGAGATTTGAGAGTAGACTGTGGTATGGTTTCTACCCAGAGCTTGGAGAAGTTGTTTTTTTACATTCTCTGTGCTGGAGTACAGACGCTAATTTTATTGCAATCAGTCAACTTGCTGCCTAACCCGTAAGTCTGAATCCTGAGCCTTGGTCTCACGAACTAGTGCGGCATACAGCAAGCCAGCGGCTGATTGTCTAATTTCAACGCACAGGATATCGAGGCGGCCGCAACATGTGTTATCGGAACACTTTCACGCATCGCTGAATACGAGGAAAGCACCTCTTACCTGCAAGAAAAAGAGGGACCTGCAAAAATTCCGACTAGCGTCAGATCACGCACTATCGGTCCTGTTTGTCTGATGTAATAAGCACTTATTAGAACGCTGTTGATCTCAGGCGGCTTGGCCTGTCATGCAAGCGGTCTGGGTTCGAGTTCTGGTTATTGTAAAATGCATAGTAACACTTGTGGAGGACAAGATCGCAGTTGGGGTTTTTTCTCGGGGTTCTCTCGATTCTCCATGTTAAGCATTAACATCAATTACTCGAGTTCCATTCCATACCAATCTTCGAGCGACTGCGTCAGCGGGATTTATCTAGAGACAAGTGCTTATTCTAAGCTTGGATACTCAGCGAAACTTGAAGAGTACAGGAATGGTGTTACATAACCATCCCGGCGATTATTGTACATGAAACGGACGAAGATAATATTATGAACACGATGCAATCTCTGCGCCAAAGTAACGCTTAAGACAGTAAACTGAGTATCTCAGTGATCGAAGTGGGGCATCACGGGTGTTTGCACTAAGATCTTAAGTACGGTATGCGGATAAATAAACGACACTGAAATTATTGTTCATCTGCTGTCCACGTTTCCCCTAGCAACGAAGTATTTATTTATTTTATACAAGGCTTTCATTTCAAAACTTGCCAGTCTACATAACTAATTATTTAAATTCTATTCAATTTAAACAAAAAACACGTCAATTTAGATATTAAGGGCGAAGTCTGAAACCATTCTTAATTGCATTTTAGATTTCAACCCTCATCCCCAGCCACCCCACTTTGAAATTTCAAATGGCACCCCTATATTTTTATACTTAAATATGAAAGAGCATTAAATTGTTTATACACCTCATTCATCTGTTTTCGCATCTTTTGTTTTCTATCGTCGCCTGGCAACCTGTATTTTTGTTATTATCAGTTGATTCTAGGATGAAAACACAGCTTATTTTATGTAGGCCTAATTTCCTAAATTTAATCAGCAAGGATGATTTATGTTCTCTCTTGAAGGGTATACACCATTTTAAAATAATTGAATACACGAACACGACTTACTGGCTTTTAAGGAACCCGGAAGTTCATTGCCGCCCTCACATAATCCCGCCATTGGTCCCTATCCTGAGCAAGATTAATCCAGTCTCTATCATCGTATCCCACCTTCCTGAAATCCATTTTAATATTATCCTCCCATCTACGTCTCGCCCTCCCTAAAGGTCTTTTTCCCTCCAGCCTCCCAACTAACACTCTATATGCATATCTGGATTCGCCCATACGTGCTACATGCCCTGCGCATCTCAAACGTCTGGATTTAATGTTCCTAATTATGTCAGGTGAAGAATACAATGCGTGCAGTTCTGCGTTGTGTAACTTTCTCCGTTTTCCTGTAACTTCATCCCTCTTAGCCCCAAATATTTTCCTGAACGCCTTATTCCCAAACACCCTTAACCTATGTTCCTCTCTCAGAGTGGGAGTGCAAGTTTCACAACCATAAAGAACAACCTGTAATATAACTATTTTATAAATTCTAACTTTAAAATTTTTTGACACCAGCTTTGCTGTGGTCGTGCCAGAGAATCAGTCCCATTCCAGGGCTTATTTGAAGGATTCGTAACAAGCTGTTTTTTTACGATGATGGGTTGTTAACCCTTCGCCCAACCCCAAGCTGGAGGACCACCCCTCATCGGCTGTCCGCGACTGCTTATTCAATATATTCGCAGCTATCCTCCATATCTGGAGGCCGTCTCCTCGATCCGCAACCTGAGGACGCGCCATGCCGTGGTGATAGGAACCGAACACAACTATTACATGAAATGCTCAAATAGTTTTTGCTGCTTTATTCTCTTCAGCTCTAATCAACAGTAACAACAATCCATAAGTTATGACATCTAATCATTTCCCACAATACTCAAGATCAGCTGGGGGATACAGGGAACATTAAGCCACGTGACAGTGAAGACCGTTTGCCTCTTTACATCAGCAATCTCAACGTTACTGGATTGGAACTGATAAGACGCAAACTCACACAGTCCAGGAGAATACAAAGTCGGCATTCACCGACTTTATATGCTAACTTAACATTTTTTCTCACGAAATATTTGAAAACAGTTGCACGTCATTCAGTATTTGTCTAGCAATCACGTGTGACAGTAAAAGGAGGAGCTATCCGCTAGAAAAAAAAATCAGATTTGTAAAGCAAGTTGAGACAAACCCAAACAAAACATTAAAGATATTATATTGCCGCTGGCGAAGACGCCTACGATGTAAGAAGTCCTTGAAAACTCCGCGCACTAAGGTCACGGTGGATTTAATTAACGAGCCTGGATTTATTCTAAAACTGCTTTTACGTACTGCGATCAGATAAAACGTTGAAGTCGAGGCAAGTAATGCAACACTACGATTCCACGAATTTTGAAATCCTGGGAATGCTAAGCAGAAACCACAGAGCATTGCCACTATTCACACACGAAGTGCTACAAAACACGTTACAAATAAACAGCTCTATAAGCACAGCATACGCAATTAACGATTCATTGAAATGCGTTGAAGTCGAACTTCAATTCGAATCTTGTTTAAGAAACGATTGTTTATCCGTTATGTTATTTATCTTAGAGCTTTCCTGCCTTGTAGGAGAGATACAATATAAGCTTAACGCATTAGCTTATTTAATTTATAGTTCGTGGAATTAGATAGAGTGTCTGCCTCCAGAGTGCCGGCCTGGGTTCAATTCCCGGCGGGATAAAAAATTTTCGTGTAAAATTTCTACCTCGGGACTAGGAGAGACGGCTGTGTAGAGCTGAGACGAGATGTTATGGCACCAACATGCGCGAAGTTTTAAATTGCCGCCCAGCAGGGTAGAGGAGTGGGGGTTGTTAGGGTTACGGTTCTCAAGCTCAGAGCGGCAGGCATATCCGTTTCATCGCTTTCCAAAAACATTCGTCTTACCTTAGTATCACAACTTTCCTACTCAAGAGTTCGAAGATACCTAATGAAATTACGCCCGCTATTCCATCTTTATATTCTTATTCTCCGTCCGAATCAGACGACTGCTCTGTGCTGGAATAGGATGTCTCTAAGTTTATGGAAATGTTCTCCAAAATACTGTCCATCACGTGCTCACTTTCAATGTAATTGTTCTCTACTTTCTTCACATGATCATACACTGATATCCATTTTTGGAAGAAGCGATTGCAGAGTCGGCCTCTGCTTATGCTTAGCGTAGAAATTATAGATGAGTCTTCTTATGACTTCCTCATCAAAACTGTCTACAGCTGCAACAATCTTCTTCTTCGGCTGTGATTTTTCCGGACTGGAGAAAGAATCTGCTGTTCCTGCCTCAATATTTTCCCCTTCTTTCCTGATTCTTGCCAAGGTTCGCTTTGAAATACCAGTGGCAGCCAGTACTCTTGCACACACACTTTTCAATGGAATTGGTATTTCATTTACAACCTCTTCTGACATGAATTTCCATACATTGTATGCTATTTCATGTCCTTGACTTTGAACTACTCTATGATTTCACACCTTAGACAATGCCATAATGAGGGCGCTCAAAAGGACAATGTTTTCAGTATTAGCAATAGCGGTAGTAGCAGAACGATCTGAACACTCGGAATGCTAGTAACCAACTAACCCAACACCCCTCCAGTTGAGTGTGAGGGCGAGTCCAAGCAATCGAACTAAAATCCGTCCCTCGCGCCGGTGCCATAACTTCTCGTCCGGGCTCTACAATTTCTAATCGCTAGATTGTGCACCAATGTTCCTCGATTAAATCCCAAATCTCTACTTAGTGCAAATGAAGAGAAGGCATATGTCACTGTTGACAGCCATTCGTCCGTCGGACAGGGACCTTAAGCCTGGCGGCCCTGTTGGTACTATTCGACAGGAGTAGGCTACATGCCGGCACCGGGTTTTCCCTCCTCCTATCCTCATCTTCATCACCCATTCTATACACTACACTTACACGAACACTTACACATACACTCATCCCAGTACATGACAAAACTCTACACAGATACACATCATGTATAGCGTGATCCGCCGAAATGGTGTACAACTTCAAAATGAGTCATAGTCCTGCCATCTGTCCGCAATATGCGGATCTGAAATCACGCAAGTGAAGTGGGTAGTCATTAGATACATAATTCACATACATACTGTACATACATACATACATACATACATACAGTCCACACCTGTGGAGTAACGGTTAGTGCGTCTAGCCGCGAAACCAGGTGGCCCGGGTTCGATTCCCGGTCGGGGCAAGTTACCTGGTTGAGGTTTCTTCCGGGGTTTTCCCTTAACCCAATATGAGCAAATGCTGGGTAACTTTCGGTGTTGGACCCCGGACTCATTTCACCGGCATTATCACCTTCATCTCATTCAGACGCTAAATAACCTTAGATGTTGATAAAGCGTCGTAAAATAACCTACTAAAAAATACATACATACATAGGTACCTACATACATAATACATACATACATACATACATACATACAGTCCACACCTGTGGAGTAACGGTTAGTGCGTCTAGCCGCGAAACCAGGTGGCCCGGGTTCGATTCCCGGTCGGGGCAAGTTACCTGGTTGAGGTTTTTTCCGGGGTTTTCCCTCAACCCAATATGAGCAAATGCTGGTTAACTTTCGGTGTTGGACCCCGGACTCATTTCACCGGCATTATCACCTTCATCTCATTCAGACGCTAAATAACCTTAGATGTTGATAAAGCGTCGTAAAATAACCTACTAAAAAAATACATACATACATACATACATACATAGGTACATACGTACCTACATACATACATACATACATACATAAATACATAGGTACATACGTGCCTACCTACATACATACATACATATATACATTTTTTTCTCTCTGTGAGGCCGGGAGGGAAACATCCCTGTGCACTGCGACCTCAAGTCTATTGTCCGCTCTTGGGATGAGTTGCAAGCTCACCGACCGCACCCACGCCGAACAAACCTAACCGCTAAAACCCTGACGACCAATCTCGCCATCCCTCCAAGTCTGTATACCATTCTACCCCCAATAGACCCCCCCACATTCCCCCCTCAAACGGCCTGAGATGTTGACCCCTCTCCCATCGGGAGGGGAGTGGGTTCCGTTGCAGGGTCACCAGCTACCACGCTTGACATATCCATGGAGGCCGGCCGAGAATGTCAGCAGCTTCGGAAGGCCGCCGCAGGCGCGATCTGAAAACCAGGGAAGACAATCGGAATGATGAGGAAAGGATGATGAGGAAGGAAATGAAGTGACGAGAATGAGTGGGGTTCCATACGCCTGATAAAGTTAACTGATATTCATCCATAGGAGTGAGGGAAAAAACCCGGAAAAACCTCACCCAGGTAACTCGTCCCGAGCGAGGAATCGAACCCCGGCCAGCTGGGTTCGGGAGCGAAGACGCTACCACGAGACCACAGCGGTAAACTACATACATATTTTATAGACTTATTCTGCTTTAACTGTGAGAGTCTTTTGCAATTTTAAAAGACACAGTTCTCCAGACAAATATAAGTTGCAACTGTCACGTTGTAATTGACAAAAGCAACCCAATAACTATTTCCATTAAAAAACCACCACGGTATTCTTCTTTGCAAAGGATGTCATACTAGATATTTTATTGCTTCTTAAAAACCCATTGTTAGGCTTCTACCTGCGAACTTCAGAGCGGGGTTTTCCCTCAACCCGTTAAGGGAAAATGTTGGGTAACTTTCGGCGCTGGACCCTGGACTCATTTCGCTGGCATTGTCATCTGCATCTTATTCAGACGCTAGGTAGCCATAGCAGTTGATAAAGCGTCGTAAAATAACCAATTAAAAATTCAGGGCAAGCGTATTGATCACTAGACCACCGAAGAAGATTGTCTTGGCTTCACTTTAGTCCAAGTCCGACAGGTGGTCCTGGTGGCATTCGCCAATCCGACGCTGACAGATGGACCAGTCTGCCTCAGTCCTGATAAATCTAGTTCCCATCCACAGACGAGTACGTAATAAGCCCCAAAATCTAGAGCTCCAAATTCTCCCCATTTCAGCATCAGAAACCTCTTTTACTGTCTCAGTCCCCCGTGAATGGAATTCTCTACCTCAGAAGATTAGGGGCTGCCAGACAATAACCACTTTCAAGAAAAGGCTAAACGATTTCTTACGGGCGCAGTCAAATTGAAGTTATAATTGTGATCGAGTTTAAAAATTTAATTTAATTTAGGTATGACTATCATTACTATTATTATTATTATTATTATTATTATTATTATTATTATTACATAATTATTTTATTGGTGTTGTGAAGATGAAAAGAATTGTCATTGTATTATATTAATTTATGTATTATATTGTGTTGTATTGTAGTATTGTATTGCTTTGAATTGTATTGTATTGTAATATATTGTATTGTATTAACTATGTTCTATTCATAGCATTATAGTAATTTTCTATCATACTGGTTCAGTGGAAGAGAAGGCCGAATGGCCTTAACTCTGCCAGTTAAAATAAACCATTATTATATTATATTATATTATATTATATTATATTATATTATATTATATTATATTATATTAGAAATCCGTATTACCCCCAAAACTTCATCACAGCTTATTTTTAACTACTACAAATTACAGATGAAATAAGAGGAAGATGGAAGTGTTGATGGAATGATAGAGGGGAAACGGGAGCATCCCGAGAAAAACTCTCTGTAACGTCTGCTTTGTCCACCATTAATACCATCACGGAACTGGCCGGAGATCAAACCGTGGCCACCTGAATGGAAAACCCGTGTGCTAGCGCTTAAACCACAGACTCTGCTAAAGAAGGCTGTACAGTAAGTGTGCCGTAATGTACCACCTTGTCTTAGGTGGGGTTCAGGCATAATGCTGACAACACGTGTAAGGAGTCTAAAAATGTGCTAATCATAAAATTCCAGTTCGGATTTTAGATAATCTAGGACCTGGGGGTTGATAGGCGGCCCAGCATAGAAAATTTTTGGCCTACATGTCCTAAATGTATGTGGAGGAAATAGTTATTGTTTATGTATAACGTAAAAGGGAGGAATTCAAATACAGTTCAGCTACACCATCTTATACAGGCACAGCTTGCTCCTCGTAACTTCGGGATACACGTCTGTCCCTGCATTGAAGTCTCCACGCAGGTTAAGTTTCTGGATTCACAACAGCAGTACCGTACAGTGAGAGTGATGTCAAGGTTTACTTTCCGAATTAACTGTTTGGATAATTTTCATTTAATGCAATAAAAATAAATAAGCATATATAACTTAGCTTAGCACCAGCAGGAAAAGATGTAGATATCTTTCATTTTCCTGAAATATATATAACTACTCTAAGGTCTAAGAAATCTCAAAATGCATTTACAGCATAATTCCGTTTGCACTATGGAAACCTTCGCTTAAGTGATAAATCAATCAATCAATCAATCAATCAATCTAAATCTTCACTCTGTACTTACTTAATACGAGTATTTTTACATCCTATATTTAAATATAAATGGCAAATAAATGAGCCAACAATGATGCACGTGAGGTAAACGCTAGTTAGATACCGGTCTAGGGTAGGGATACCCCATTTCAATGTACGTAGTGTACTGTGTTATCTCATGTGAAGACCACGTGTCGTCTTAATCCTCTCATAGGATTACCACCAAGTGCCCGTCTAGAATAAGGTCTAAGGAATCCCAAAATGCATTTACTGCAAAACTCCCTTGGCACTACGAAAACCTTAGACCAGCCGTGGCGAAAATGTAATCGTGCGCCGAGCCACTGTGTAACCTGCAACGTGCATAGCACCTATGGAGGGAGGCGGACAACCGAAGGGGAAGTGAAGCAACTGATTTTTAACGGATTTTCATTTTCCTTACGTCAAGCACTTAAATACAATTTTATACAATACAAAGCTACAAACTAATGTTTAGTACGTGTAACGAAGAAAGAAATGAAGAATGAAACCTAGGAGACAATATCACAACCTAAAATTAATTGTCTTCAGAATGTCTCTGCGACAGAGTTTCAAAATCAGGAATTATGTCACTTACTGCCAGTCGTAGTTGATCACGAAGGTATTTGTCTGTCAGTCGTGATCTGAATTTGGTTTTTACTATTTTCCTTGTTGAAAATAATTTTTCACAAACATAAGTTGTAGCGAACATGGCTTCAAAAGATAAAGCGAAAGAACGAAGCTTCGGATATTTATTTTTTGGCAAAGATTTGAAAAGTTCAACATTTGTCAAGTCCTTACATCTAGCTTTCATTTAACATCACATTGTAAATCTGCGAGTTTAAATTGAAGATCTAACCGCATTATTCGTACATCTGCTGAAAAATTATCGACGTACAGAGATAATAATAGTAGTAGTAGTAGTAGTAAAAATAATAATAATAATAATAATAATAATAATAATAATAATAATAATAATAATAATAATAACAATAACAACAACACTTAACCTTTTAATGTTTCATCAGTAACATTAGTATAATGCCGTTTTATGTTATACAACCGTTTTCCTCGTAATACTTGTGAACAAATCGTACATTTAATGTTGTAATTCATATTGGAAGCAAAAAATGTGTCCTCCCATCCTACTTGAAACTTTAGTTTTTGTAGAGGTACATTGCGACGATATGCCACTCGCAGATCAGAGACAAATACAAATGGAACGGAGTTTGACTCCAGTGAGTGAGAGGGTGGGGGTTGTGGGAGGTAGCAATCAAGCATAGCTATCATTGCGAGCCACAATGTGTTCGTAAGTCGCATTTTCGCCACGGCTGCCTTATACAAATATAGCCTTTATACTCGTATTTAAATCAATGAAGACTGTCAGGGTAATATTGAAATTCGTTCCTACTTAAGATCCTGGACAGAAAATCCCAATCTCCAAACTTCAACGTCTTGAAAATTAATATAATAATTTCAATTAACTCAATGGCGTCATATTGATGTGTGAATCGTTCCGACTATTAATTACATTGCTATATAAAGATTAGACCTCACCAAATGAAGTAATTAACGATAAGACTCGGCATGTTAAATGTAAATGCGGGGAGTATAAAGACAGAAGTGAAAAGAAATGTCAAAATTCTATTCAAATCTCAAATATCTTCGCAATTCCAATCATGCTTACAATAACAATCAGGAACAGCATAAACGTTTGAAGGAACTGAATAGCCAATGTCAATAAGTGCCTGACACTTTTTTTTACAAATTGAGTTAAGACCGCCATTTCATTCTATATGCAGGTGGACATCATATCACGGCAAGAAACAACCAAGTTTGATCTTTTAGACCAAATTAGTAAGGCACTGAAGATTACCCTCAAGGCAATAACTGACCATGTACGTGACACCTGGGCATTTGTTGCCATGAGGTTAGCACAAAATATAAAAGATTTGTTTAAACCAAGGAAGTAACTGCTTTCAAGTATGTCAGGTACGGTAGTCTCTAGCAGTATGTGGTATACGTTTAGTTTACTAAAAGATGGTGTTACTTTCAAAGATTTAGTTATGCCTCAAAATCAGATTTATTTTGCTCCCTTTACTCTCCCCATAAAGGAGAAAAGTTGGAGGATATTAAAAACTTTATAAATACCTTAATCCTGATTAAATAGGTTTCTATAATGCTGTAAAGACAACAGTCACTGAGCCCTTAGCAAATGATAATATCGATTATCTTTAAAAAATAACATGTCTCCTTGAATCACTCTTCCTACTTTGACAAGACCAAGTGATTTCTCTTCACAATCTTTTCAGAAATATACATTTTATCGTTAATAGTTTCTTCAGAATGTTTTGTTTTATTATTAAGGTTTCATTAGAAATGTAAGAATAAAAGAAACAATAAAATAAATTTATTTTGAGAATAATTAATTGTTTATGTTTATTTGAATTAAAATGTAAAAAAAATGTTAATTAGATTAGACTCCCAAAAAGAAAAGATAAGCAAAATGAAATAGTGCAGCCATCGTCAAGTGGCCTGCATACTAGTTCGGAGCGCCGAGACGCTGCCTGAGGGGATAGTAGTGTGCAGTATGTCGAGCCAAGCCAACGCATCCCATCACAGAAGCCTACTTTCTGACCATAATTTACAATGTCTTCTTCGATTGTGTTCTACACGAGCATTGACATCTAACATTGACCAGTTAGTGAGGGAAAAACGAGTTCGAAAATCCAGGAAAACCAATGCTAATGATCAGCGAAAATAATTTTTATCATTTGTTATTTACATGTAATAAAATAATATAGGCCTACTTCAGTCTTGTAACAGAAACGATAACATGTTTCATATGTTATACATAATAACAAATAATTAGTTCTGTGATACGTAGTAACAGATAAAAAATGGATAATTTTATTTTATTGACGACACTTGAACAAAGGAATAGGATGACATGATTTAAATATTACTAATGAATTCGATTTGTTTAATATTTTGTAAACGTGAAAATGCATTATAGGTCTGTAAGTTCTCAATTACTATTTACTTTCAAAACCGTTAAAATACATAACGGAAAAATACAACTGGTTTCTTATCTTTAACTGAAAAGTGATTTACTTATTATCCTCTTAAAATAAATTAAGTACATGCTTCTTCCGCATTTATTTTTATTATAACTATTAGAGACTGATTAAAAGGGTTTAACAAATGAACAGACGCCACTGCCATCAGCTGATTCCTTCCCCCCACCTCCTGCTGCACAGTTGACGTCTAAGGCCCAATTGTATAAAACTCCCTGACTAAAGATCAACTTTGATCGAAGATCGAAAAGTGAACCGAGTTCAGACACTTCTTCTATTGTATAAAACTTTTCTGCGATCAAATTACCTTGGTTCAAATGCAATCTAAGTTCACGTGAAAAGGATTTGGCAACATATGCATAAACAGGTGAAATACGTGATGCGCGGACCATGTTACACAGGTTTGTTCAGTGTTGCCAATCTAGTGACTTTAACTCTTTTTCAACAACAATTTCTTTTAACTTTTATATTGCTTAAATAGGGATTTAGGGACCTTTTTAGCATCCCATAGTGACAAAATTTAATCTTTCTTTGTTGATAATGAGAAATCTAGCGACTTTACAATTACTTTTTGGCGACTTTCCGTATTACATTCTGTTGGAGACACTGGTTTTTTTGTGCTATGTAAATAATGGCAGACAATAAGAAGAAGGTTGACTGTTCTCCAAGTTGTTATCATGTTATGGTGTTTGATACTGCTAAACATAATAAAGCTTTATAAAACGACAATCTTCCTTTAGTAATACAGTTAATTGAACATTTATGAATGTACCTATCATATCCATTAATAATTAATGGTTGTTATAAACATAATATAATTATAGGTTATGTTCTTTGATACTGCTGAACACGATAGAGCCTTATAAAATATAAGAATGTTTGTGTATTAAGGCAAGAAATTGAAAGAAATATATATAAATGTACCTAACATATCTATTAAAATTAATAATAATGGATATTTTATTTGCACAATCTGTCACTCGTATATTTCAAACAGAAACGAAATAACTGAACTTGGATCATCTAACTTAATCGGAGAAATTTCTTCAAAGTTGACTTTAGTTTGAGACAAATTAATCTCAGATTAGACTTTATACAACACAAAATTCCAAGTTCAGCTGAAACAAGGATCAATTTAACCTCTGATCTAAGATTAAATGGTTTATACAATCGGGCCTAAGTGATAGAACTGAAATAGTGTAATCTGGCAGTTATACATCTTGATTACACAACTTTTAACACTGTATCACTTCGGAATATGTATGGTAAGAACTTTCTAGCAGTTAACAGAAGACATAACCAAGTGACAACCTAAAGTCGATAACTAACCAAGATACTAAAACTAAATTAAATTTTGCCACAAATTTGAAGACCATATAAGTAGGCCTAAATAAGTACTGTCATCATATTAAGGTTGTACAGAAGCACTAAATTATTTTTTTAAAGACTAAACGAAAATTAATATTGCAATACTTTTTTTTTTTTAGTTTTCTCAAAACTTAGTCTTCGTTATTTGGTCACATAGATATTTGATTAATCCCCTCTCACTTTTTCCGTTCAACATTTTTTTTTCTTTTCGTATCAACCCGTGTAGTTTTCTTCAAAGTTGTCCCGACTGATGACTGTGTAAGGTTCCGTTGCCAGAGATGGAGACCAGCTTCAGGTAGCTGTAATGCCGACCTAGTGTTGTGAACCAGTCTTGAGGAAGAAGATTGGAACAAGGAATTGCTGAGATGGTCACGTGGGGGGGCTTGAGGTCGCCTTCCTTGTTCTGGTCCAACAGGATTCAAGGTCGAGGTGAGAAGCAATGGTCGGTGTAGGGGGGGGGGGGGAGAGCTTCAAAGAGGAGATAGGCCTCATCAAAAGGCCATGATTAATGTATTGGCCTTAATACAGCATAGGCGCTGCTATCAGGTTCTGAAAAACAGTTAGACACTGTATCCTGAATATGATTTATCACCACAACGTAGCGGTACAAAAAAGGAAGACCAAATTTAAAATCATTAACGTGCTCCAGATTTATGAACTGGTATGAAAATCGATTAGCGATTTTCTTCGTGCGTATTGCCATAAGACAATATCAGGTTCGGATGTGTGAGGAATATCAAACATCTTATTTGCACATGACACTGGCACCCAGGCTTCCTTTCGAATACCCTGTTGCAAACAAGACAGATTGGCTGGGTTTGAGTGTAAATCAAATTTTGTCGTGGTCACCATAGAAAGGCTTCCATATCATGTAAAAACGACCTAAGTAATTTTTATATAAAAGTAGCTTTTCCTTCCAAATTCTGCAGTTGTAAAAATTAGAGAGAAAGTCAGTGAAGATTTTCATACAGCGACATTATTTTATTTTTACTTCAATTTTTATTGTATCTGAGTTTTTGAATGTACTTCACTCCCACCCCTTCTACTAATGAAGTTCAACCGTCCTCCACACAGAACCAAGACCGCATATACAGTCATAGTAGCCTTACGGTCATAGTAAACGGTACGTTCCAAAAATATGTTCGCGTTTTCCAGTGACGAAAGAGCTTTCAATATTGAATCATTTTCACACAGGTACTGTCGTCCATTTCCCTACGTCGTATCCCGGTTTCCCCCCCATCAGCTTTTATTCGCCAGCTAGTGGCTGGGCTGTCTTAGCTCTTTCCTGAGAACATTAATTTCTGTTAGGAATTGGACATCTACGTAATATTCTACAACTGTTTAAAATAGCTTAAATAAAAGGGCCTCGTTAAGTAATTAACTGTCACGTGATTTCCTCCCTTTCTACGACCCTACGACATAACCACTTGGACGGACAGTAGATAGTATGTCTGAGTAATTTTATCTTTTCGGATCGGGCAGAAGTGAGGATTGAATTTACAGTATGTAAGGTACTCTTTTATAGAGTAGGCACAGAATTATTTCAACATGAGTTACTAGTACGAAGGACGAAACTGGTAATTGGAATTAGGTAAAATAGTCTATAATGCGATAATATGCACATTAGAACTGAAATCTGTATCGAAATGAACGGCCACCATTTTAAAAAATGTGTTTAAATATCCACATTATGATTATTTTTCAATTTAACTTCATTCTCTATATTGCATGCTAATGTGCTGTAGACAATATAATATAGACTGCATAATGAATATGTCCACATGGACAGCTCAGTTCGTGAGTAAAAACACTCATTGTTAGTACTGTACTGTATTTTGATTAAACAAAAACCTAATGAAAATTATCAAACTCAAAATCGCGATATTTCCTAGTTTACGTTAATGGATGAACTACTTTTCTTCCCTCCTATACCTAGTAAAATGATTTGTTTGTATATTACGCCAGTATCAAACGTTCAAACGTTTTGGTGAAGCTAACATTAGTGAAATAGAATTTTAGTAAGTCAATTAAAATTTTATTGTATTAGAGTATTTTATTTCTTCTAATCGTGTAACAGACAATTAAATCCCACTCGAACTTTGATTATCTGTATATAAATGAAAACCTCTAGTGAGATTACTGTTGATAAAACTTTGTTTAATTCCTACTATGACCATTTTTTCTTTATCAAAGTATATTACATCTGTATTCTCATGTTATTAAAATATTATTTGCATTTACAACAGGCACACAGGTGGCGAACTTAGGGTATACATGCGTCCCGACTTCGCCAGTTGCATCCCCTCTCTTTTTTTATGTACGAGAAATAACATCTTATTCTTTACGAAATTTTTATTTAAGATACTCTTTAGTATCAATATTGCAACGCATTTTTTTATACTTTCTAAATATAACTTCATCATCAATTTAAAAATACATTTGCTTAAGGTGGCGAACTTAGGGACGTTTACCTAATATATGCCTAAGGTTATTCTAAAGTAAGTTCCTAGTTTAAAATGGCTTAATCTCATATATATATATATATATATATATATATATATATATATATATATCGTCGGTTTCTTGGTAAAAGTGACCAAGTCACATTCCAAGGCTTCCAAGCATTATGAAAATTTAAGACATAATTTTACACTAAAAACTAATAATATAGCACATTTACCTTCAAAATAACTTATTACTAACATCTAAAGAAGTACAGTTATCTTTGGATTGATCATTAAACCTTTAAATGCCTTTTCCCAATAATTTTGCATTTTGGACTTGATCACTTTTACCAAGAAACCGACGACATATACAGGGTGATTCAAAAGTCGCGCGACATAGGACATCCGTTATTAGAGTAAGTACAAAAAATAGTTTCAAATAAATGTTTTAGATATTGATAATGTGCAAAATTTAAAGAAAATCGTAAGAGCCATTTTTGAGAAAATTGCAACAAATATGTTCGCGTTTCAGGTAAAGTACAAGTTTGGTTAGAGAAAACGCATCCAAAACTTAGGTGCCACATCTCTGGAGGGTACGAAACGTAAATTAGAAATGTGGTTTGGGTCGCGCGCCGTAATTAGTAAACTGTGTTTTTTGTGTAGACAGTTTCACCAGTGAACTGGGTAGCAACAGACAATTCTAATAATTCTAGTATTGAATTTAAAAAAAGTTACGTATGGATTTTATAAAAATTGAAAAATTGTAAATTTAAAATTATATAGTCTTATTGCGTAGTAGACATAAGACAAATTGTATTATATACTTCTTAATTTCAATTCAGGAATCCGCCCCTGAGCACGAGTTCTATTGTTTCACGGACGAGCTAAAGTTTTTTTTTTGTTTATATTATAACTTATTTATGTTACAATTATTAGTAAAATAAATAAATAAATAAAATAAAATTCATAGTGAACAGTTTTTATCGAACTAGTTGCAAATTATGTACATGGTTGAATAATTTCGAGGGAAAAATTGTTCCGGAGCCGGGTATCGAACCCGGGACCTTTGGTTTAACGTACCAACGCTCTACCACTGAGCTACCCGGGAACTCTAACCGACACCGATCCAATTCTTCCCTCTATATCCACAGACCTCAAAGTGGGCTGACAACCGTCAAGCAACCAACTTCGAGTGCACACTAACTCCGTGTGACTTATATTGTGGTTTTCTTTTAACGAACAGTGACGTGTATTATGCAAATCAAGATTTCAGGTATAACTCCCCTGTAAAGTTGATTTGAATAATTTCGAGGGAAAAATTGTTCCGGAGCCGGGTATCGAACCCGGGACCTTTGGTTTGTTGTCAGCCCACTTTGAGGTCTGTGGATATAGAGGGAAGAATTGGATCGGTGTCGGTTAGAGTTCCCGGTTAGCTCAGTGGTAGAGCGTTGGTACGTTAAACCAAAGGTCCCGGGTTCGATACCCGGCTCCGGAACAATTTTTTACCTCGAAATTATTCAAATCAACTTTACAGGGAGTTATACCTGAAATCTTGATTTGCATATGTACATGGTTGTTCATTGTAACGCTAACGCCTTCAACGTCGCCGAGGGACATGAAAACTTGTGAAGTACTACTAGATTGTACTATTAACAGCAGCATTTAACGAAGCACAATGACGTCGTTGTTTACATTCACAGTATGTCTGTCTACTATGTTCAAGGAAATCTATAGTCAAGTTGTGCGTACATTAATTGCTAAAGTGTCCCGGATCCTAAGCCTGCTTATGGGTTTTTCTCACCCTCCTGTTGTGTCAACTACGCGGCAAAAGAACCAACTATTAATACTTACTTACTTACTTACAAATGGCTTTTAAGGAACCCGAAGGTTCATTGCCGCCCTTACATAAGCCCGCCATCGGTCCCTATCCTGTGCAAGATTAATCCAGTCTCTATCATCATATCCCACCTCCCTCAAATCCATTTTAATATTATCCTCCCATCTACGTCTCGGCCTCCCTAAAGGTCATTTTCCCTCAGGTCTCCCAACTAACGCTCTATATGCATTTCTGGATTCGCCCATACGTGCTACCTGCCCTGCAACCAACTATTAATAAAAGGTTAAAAGTTCTTGCGTCTTTGTATATACCGCCATAATATTTTAGACACAGATCTTTCAATTATAGCTTCATTTATTGTATAATCCCCATTACAGCAACAGACTCTGTTCTATGCTCGTGATAAAGATATCTCATTAAAATCGCCGAATTTAGTGAAAGGTAAATAGTTCTAGTATTAAATTTAAAAAAGTTATGTATGGATTTTAAAAAAATTGAAAAATTGTAAATTCAAATTTATATATTCTTATTGCGTAGCAGACAAAGACAAATTGTATTATATACTTGTTAATTTCAATTCAGGAATCCACCCCTGAGCACGAGTTCTATTCTTTCAGGGGCGAACTAAAGTTTTTCTGTTTATATTATATTTTATGTCACAATTTTATTAGCAAAATAAACAGATAAAATAAAATTCATAGTGAACAGTTTTTATCGAACTAGTTGCAAGTATGTATATGGTTGTTCAATTTGTATTTGTATTTGTATTTATTAACATTCCATGGTATTCATACATGCTTACAGCTAGAATATGGAACAAGTCAAAAAACTTAATACTATTATAAAATCCTAATTTATAGTCACAGTCTAGATGAAATATATACAGACGAGATTTACAATATAGTCTACTAGTACAACACATAGTTTTAGTATCAATTTCATGAAGTGTTATTAAATGTCATGAATTCACCTACAGAATAGAAGGCGTGAGAAATTAGGTACTTCTTTAATTTGGCCCTAAATAATCTTATGTTTTGAGTTTCATTTTTTATATCGATAGGGAGGCTATTAAAAATTTGTACTGCCATATAACGCACTCCTTTTTGATAGCACGATAGACTTGCCGATGGAGTATGAAAATCATTTTTTTGACGTGTATTTATGCTATGAACTGTTGAATTAGTTACAAAGTTTTCACGATTACATAAGAGGAAGACTATTAATGAAAAGATATACTGACAAGCCATGGGCATTATTTGTAGTTTTTTGGAAATAGTCCTGCACGATTCCCTAGATTTGGCACCTACTATTATTCTAATTACTCTTTTTTTGTAATAGAAATATATTGTTACTATCTGTGGAATTTCCCCAGAATATTATTCCAAAACTCATTACCGAGTGGAAGTATGCAAAGTATATTGTTTTTAAGGTATTGATATTTACTATCTTTTGCATAGATCTAATAGCAAAACAAGCTGAATTTAGTTTGGGGGTAATTTCTTTAATATGATTTTTCCAATTTAACACATTATCGATTTTTAAGCCAAGAAATGTGGTTGTTGTTGTTTCTAATATGGATCTATTGTTAATTATTGCGCTAGAAATTTGCGACGTTGAATTTGGACAGGATGTAACGCTAACGCCTTCAACGTCGCCGAGGGAAATGAAAACTTGTGAGGTATGCATCCTACTTCATTTTTCACCGTTAATAGATTGTATTATTAACAGCAGAATTTAACGAAGCACAATGACGTCGTTGTTTACATTCACAATATGTCTGTCTACTACAGTATGTTAAAGGAACTCTATAGTCAAGTTGTGCGTACATTAATTGCTAAAGTGTCCCGGATCCTAAGCTTGCTTATGGGTTTTTCTCACCCTCCTGTTGTGTCAACTACGCGGCAACACAACCAACTATTAATAAAAGGTTAAAAGTTCTTGCGTCTTTGTATATACCGCCATAATATTTTAGACACAGATCTTTCAATTATAGCTTCATTTATTGTATAATCCTCATTACAGCAACAGAGTCTCTTCTATGCTCGTAATAAAGATATCTCATTAAAATCGCCTAATTTAGTGAAAGGTAACAAGAAATAAATTGAACCTGCGACCGCCGAGCCCTTACTTAGCCAGAACATTCAGAATTATATTCCATTTTAAAGATGTCACAATTAATTTGGAATACATCCACTCGGACTGCTGGCGAGTTAATTGAGTCGAAGACGCGGGGCCAATTATCCGCATCTGTGTACACATCTGTTTACCTCGCGTTAATTGACAGCCGCGCTCAAAACTCCTGTAATGAATCTACAATAACACGACGTAAATCACGCTAAAAGCGGACACAATTAAAACGCGGAATTTATATCCCCAGAAATAGGACGTAAAAGTCTCAAGTCTATATTCTAGATTTGTGGGCGAGGAATCCAATTTAGGCCTGGGATTTATGTAGTAGGCTTCAGGCATTGAGGGCACGATGCAAACGATACGACTCTGGAGCCAGATACCGCGGGTTCGGTTCTCTGTTTTCCTTACAAGTTAGCGCTAGTTTAAGCTACTATTTTTAACCGACAGTGCAGTTTCAACTGATCGAATTAAGGTATGACTCGACACTTGGCAATGACCAAAAGTGATCAATTTTGTCAGTTTTTTTTATCTGATGCCATTTTATACACTAATTATTATTTACGTTTAAGACGGCATTTACTTCATTTAACTCTATTACACTTTACTACGCCATACTATTTTTGACCAATAAAACGGTACGAAAAGACGTCTTTCAACCAATTATGGCTGCTTATCGCATAATTTTATCGCTTCCCTAGCATCTGTTTAATTTGATCGCTTCCCTAGCATTTGTTTGTTTATATCACTACCCTAGCATTTATTTCTTTCTTTGCCAACATTTCAAACTGCAAATTCTTTACGGTAGGCCTACTATAAAACATGCTTTGCGATCGTAATTTGTTTCCCGCATAGATAGTCGACTGAAAATGATGGTTCCGTTCAAAATTTTGGTGAAGGTAACATTAGTGAAATAGAATTTTAATAAAACAATTAATATCTATTTTATTGTATTAGAGTACTTCATTTCTTCTAATCTTTATATACTTTCTTTGTTTTTATTACCTCCCTAACATTTGTTTCTTTGTTTACCAACACTTCAAACTCAAAATTCTTTACGGTACTTGCGACTGTCACTTATTTACCGCATACATAGTCAACTGAAAATGACTGCTCCATTCGAACGTTTTGTTTTTTATTTTTATTTTAGTAGGTTATTTTACGAGGCTTTATCAACAGCTTAGGTTATTTAGCGTCTGAATGAGATGAAGGTGATAATGCCGGTGAAATGAGTCCAGGGTCCAGCACCGAAAGTTACCCAGCATTTACTCATATTGGGTTGAGGGGAAAACCCCGGAAAAAAACCTCAACCAGGTAACTTGCCCCGACCGGGAATCGAACCCGGTCCACCTGGTTTCGCGGCCAGACGCGCTAACCTTTACTCCATAGGTGTAGACTCGAACGTTTTGGTGAAGCTAATATTAACTTAGTGAAATAGAATTTCAGTAAGTCAATTAATATTTTATTGTATTAGAGTACTTTATTTCTCCTAATCTTTATATAGGGTAAACTAGGGTGTGTTGGACAGTCGGGCATGTTGGACACTCTGTACTTTGTTACCTCGCCACTTGTGGGCATCACATTCTGCTACAAGTCAATGACGGAAGTAGCCCCACTCGTGCCTACTTCCGTCATTGACTTCTAGCTGAATGTGGTACCCACAAGTGGCGTGGTAGAGCTGAGACGAGATGTTATGGCACCAACCTGCGCGAAGTTTTAAATTGCCGGCCAGCAGGGTAGAGGAGTGGGGGTTGTTTGGGTTACGCTTCTCAAGCTCAGAGCGGCAAGCATATGCGTTTCATCTCTTTCCAAAAACATTCGTCTTATCTTAGTGTCACCACTTTCCTACTCAAGAGTCCCAAGGTACCTAATGAAATTACTCCCGCTATTCCATCTTTATATTCTTATTCTCCGTCCGAATCAGACGACTGATCTGTGCTGGAATCAGATGTCCCTAAGTTTATGGAAATGTTCTCCAAAATACTGTCCATCGCGTGCTCACTTTCAATGTAATTGTTCTCTACTTTCTTCACATAATCATACACTGATATCCATTCTTGGAAGAAGCGATTGCAGAGTCGGTCTCTGCTTATGGGTAGCGGAGAAATGATAGAGGAGTCTTCTTATGACTTTCTCATCAAAACTATGTACAGCTGCAACAATCTTCTTCTTCGGCTGTGATTTTTCCGGACTGGAGAAAGAATCTGCTGTTCCTGCCTCAATATTTTCCCCTTCTTTCCTGATTCTTGCCAAGGTTCGCTTTGAAATACCAGTGGCAGCCAGTACTCTTGCACACACGCTTTTCAATGGAATGGTATTCCGTTTACAGCCTCTTCTGACATGAATTTCCATACATTGTATGCTATTTCATGTCCTTGACTATGAACTACTCTATGATTTCACACCTTAGACAATGCCATAATGAGGGCGCTCAGAAGGACAATGTTTTCAGTATTAGCAATAGCGGTAGTAGCAGAACGATCTGAACACTCGGAATGCTAGTAACCAACTAACCCAACACCCCTCCAGTTGAGTGTGAGGGCGAGTCCAAGCAAACGAACTAAAATGCGTCCCTTGCGCTGGTGCCATAACTTCTCGTCCGGGCTCTAACACGTTAAAGTACGGAGTGTCCAACATGCCCGACTGTCCAACAGATCTTTGTTTACCCTACTTTCTTTTAATCATGTAATAGTCAATTAAATCCCACTCGAGTTTTGATTTTCTCTACATAAATCAAAACCCCTAGTGATATTACTGTTGATAAACAGTTTTCGAGAAATAAACATTTCAGTTCAAAGCTGCAAATTTAATCCTTAAGCAGTCGTGCCAAACTTTGTAACATTAAGAGTCGCGCGGGTTGTTGCTGACACCCCAAATATAATGGGTTCTTATGAATTATTTTTTTAGTGAACAATTAAAAAATCGGTCTTTTTTATTTAACCTATACAACTATATGAAATACAGTACTTTAATACCTATCACAATGTTATAATTAATGTACAGTAATTGTAATATTTCACTTTTCATTCACATGTAATATTCTAACGTATATTCATTCCTAATCAAAATTTACTTTTTAATTTTATTTCCAGACTACTTTCTTCATTTTTCTGTGCACACAGTCATTTAACATCAATTGTTATTATTTGTTACACAAGGATGGTCAGTTTAGTCACTATTTACACTAGACCATTGTTGTAACACTTCGTCACCCCACATCATTTAAACCGTTATTATCGAGTGTGGGAATTCCGATTTCAATTGTTGTCTTACCATTTCTAAGAAACGTACTGAACATTTCACAAGTACAGACTTATATAGTTAACAGCTCCGTATATGTGACTGGGGTGTTCACAACACTTCTCGCGACTACTTAAGGGTTAAAGAGCCCAGGTAGGCTCAAACCTCAACTCTTATTTCCTGGAGATTTCGGCGGCTACTATGCAGTCGTATGCAGACAATAATGTTCACCGGTTGGACTGGCCTGCACAGAGTCCTGATCTCAATCCCATTGAGCACCTTTGGAGAGAATTGGATCGGCGATTGAGGTCTCGGGAGATGCGGCCAAAATGCGGCCAACTTCCAATGTCCAACTGAGTGCCAAGTTGCAAGAGGAATGGCGACGCAAACTAGTGGAGAGCATGCCTGACAGGGTGGCTGCTGTTATACAGGGGCGTATTTTGCGGGCTACCGGGGCTACCGGCGCGGCGGTAGCCCAAGGAAATTACAAAAGAAAAAGTTTATAATATAACATAATGTAATAATTTTGTATTATTAGTTTTACCATAGTAATTAAAATTAAAGTAATTGTTAGATATATGTTGTGTAATAATAGGGTCAGCGGTAGCCCAAACCCTTTAACCAGTATACGCCACTGCTGTTATAGCAACAAGAGGTGGTATCACGAGGTTCTAAAGAGGCAAAAACAGTGCCCAATTACTTTTTGGTAGATAGTATATTAAATAAATAAATATCTACTAAAATATAACTGAAATAGTTTGGCTGATAAAATATAAAGTCTAACAAAGAAATCAGCAGCGAACATGTAAATTCAAAATAAATAGATAATAGAGATAATATATATAATTACAGAACATATAATTATTAACATGAGACTGGATGTCACATCAGGTCACATTTCAAATATATTAATTACTGGAGCTCGGATTTATACGTAAAATGCATGTTTCACATACGGGTAACATTGTACAACATGCGCAAAAGTGATATTCTTTGGCAATAGCGCTTCGGGCAATGATTTTACAAGCCCTCGATTTTGCATGTAGCCTATAAGTACAGTATTTTGATGAAATAACAGCATATATTCGTATTTCCACAAGAAATTTGTTATTTTACTGCCATTTTCCCTTGTTATAGTTCAGACTTATTATAGAGAGATTTTATTTTTTATATTACAGTAATAAATACTGTAAAAAATTATTAGCATAGGATCCTTGCGTAAATTTAGCAACTATCATCTTTTTCGTATCAACAATGTGTGGGGCAAAATCAGAAATAACTTAGTAGCTAATCACTGTCGTTGCTGTTTCGTACACACTTTCTGTTAATATTATAACGTTAATTTTAAATTTATAATTTTCCCCTAAACAAAGGTCGCCTATAAGACAAACAATAGTATGTAGCCTATAAACGCTAGTACACTTGGAATTTGGTGAAAATGAAAAAGAAATGCAAAAGGAGTCTTGGATGACTGAAATTATGACGTTTAAAATTAAGTAAGCCAGCCAAGATAAAACATGAAGTGGAAACAAATGAAAGTGATATAATTGACGCGTTCTCTGGAACAATAAATCAACAAAATCTTGGATTTAAGCTACAGAGCGTCACACATTTTGGATCAGGTATAACAGCATTGCAGCTACCGGCGCACAGAGGTCCGAAATCTGTATTTAGGACGATAAAAGTAGATTACATTCAAAAATTTAAATAGAAATCTTAAATTATTTTTCCTATATAGGCCTAACTGAGTAATGCTCAATTGATGATCTTAATCAGCGGAGATGGCTGCAGAGTAAAGGCTGACTCACAATAAACCGGGAACGTAAACGACAAAGACGAGAACGAAAATATTGTTAAAATAAAATATGTATTTAAATGTGAACATTCACAATGAACTATTATGAATACTCACATTTAAATACATTTATTTTAACATTATTTCCTTTCTCGCTTTCGTTGTCGTTGTCGGTTTATTGTGAACCAGCCTTAAGATAAGAGGCCGGTAACATACCACATTTCAACTACCTATCATTCTCACTCATCAAGTGCCGCGAGTCTGCCATTTTCTTTGTGCTGTAACTGTGTTATAAGTGGTCGATTCCCTTCATATATCAACATATCAATAGTTCTTCGGATTTCTAAAACTATATGTTTCTGTTACATTTAATGTTGTTATAGCATGTCAAATGAATATGAAATGACACGGGACAAAATATAAATATAACAATTGAGTGCAGACTTGGCTAAGGTAGAGAAAAAAAAAAACGTTCCGTCTCAAATTGACTTTTTTTTTCACTTTCTCAAGTATTTATCTCTATTTTAAGTGAAGTCTTAAGGAACCGTACGTAGATCTGAGGAAGTAATAAATTATGCGCAATAATCTTTCAGGTGTAGTAGTGCAATTTTTCTCGATTGCAATTATTTGAATATCTGTGAACCGAATCTGCTTCCGAAGTACAATTCAGCAAATGCAAGGTGACAGGTTGTTAATTATGTATCAAATAAGCTTCCCGAGTGCCCAAAAGGTGCAATAGTAACTAAAATGCTACTTTCCCCCCCCCCCATAAAATAATTTATAATAATCGTACTTCTACCATTTCGTTTGTAATAGTAGGTAATTGGTTCTTCTTTGTGTAACAGTATTTTTCACTTCTAAAACTTTGTTATGACCTTGGTATATGTCAAAATTTCGACTTCTATATCCTTTTGTCAGACATATTTATTTATCGTTGGAGAGCAAGAGGATAAGGGATATAAGTTTGACATTTCTTTCCGTTTCTATCTTTACAAGTACTTCCCCCACCCCGTATTTAACTTAACAAGGCGGAGTCTTCTCGAGAAACAACGCAGTTGATAGCGGAAGCGATTCACACATTAATGACACCTATGGGTTGTTTGAAATTGTAATGAATAATAAATATTTGGTCCTCGGTTGTACAATGCTTTAACTAAATTACACCCAGAACTTCTAACATGTAACCCACTAACATATAACAAGAAAATTAGAAACTTGTTAATATCTTCAATTTGATTAAATAAATTTATAGTCTATGTGTATGAATTAATCAACCTATATTATATTTGTATTCTATAATTTTGACATATATTAGTCCTACTTTTCACGTGCGATATTATTCTTCTCTAGTGTTAATATTATATTATATAATTCCATTGCCGCTGTAATTATATTTTAGTTCCTATTTTATTTTACTTATTTATTTATATTATTATTTTTTATTTTAATATTATATCTGAACTGCGACCGAGCACGAGCGCTGCTCATTCGGTCTCAAATTTTGTTAATACTACTGTATCTTCCTTTTATATTGCTTGTATTATTTTATTTGTATTTCTCTTTGTTTTTTTTGTAATTATATTTCTTTATTCTGTATATTTGAATTTAAATAAATAAAATAAAATAAATGTAAAATAAAATATGTAATTACAGAGAATTCAATTCATTTGCAAATTAGTACCGTAGTTTACTCTAAAATTAGATTATGTTAAATATACTATTTCTGTCTTTAAATCCCCGGCTTTATTAATCACACCTATTTGTGTAACAAATAATTCATTATGTCATATCAATTTTTTTCTCTTTTATGTTTAATCACGACTGACTGTATTGGAAACTACTTTGTTTTTAACACATCATAATCACAGTGATCCAAGGCCAACTGTAATTTTAATGACCACAGAAAATGTGGCCACATTTGTTGAATGTCAAGCCTGTCACCATGGATGAATATACAATAGGGTGCGAAACTTACTGAGTTTCCCGTAACACATACTAGAGGCGCTGTTGTAGAAATTGATCTTGCTGCCACCTGTTGGGAGGAGGGGCGTTATTACATCTAGCAGCGCACCAAGTAGCGAAAAGAGTAACTAATTACTCCATGCATTTAGCAGCGCACCTGGTGACGAAAATGTTAAACTGTGCAGAAAGTATTCCCTCCCACCCTCATCGATATTCAAAACTAACCCAATTTAAAATAAAACATTTACATTTTTATTCCTCACAGCATCTTCTACTGAAAATTCTTACCGGAGCCAACTGGAAGATAAAAGAGACGATCTATTTTATACTGCCCGATTAAAATATAACCAGACAGAGACAAAAAAATAAAGCAAAAGGTTAGATAATTGGGATTGTATTCTTTGGGTATTTATTGTACAGCGCAATGGAAAAGTCTGCAAGAACTACTTAGATAGTTCAATTTATATTACTATTACTTTACAATACATTCAACACTATTTTTACAACGTCCATAAACATCACTGTTTAACATACACTGCTTATACACACACGTAGTATCACTTTATGTTCATTTATTAGCAAGTTTCTGTCTGCCATCTTGTCTCTTCGAGCAATATCTCGAACGGATAAATAGAGAACTCTGGGTAATGTACCCAACACGTAATTCTAATGTTCACCACCTACGACGCTGGGCGCTGATCATCTTATTTCAGCCCCCCGCCGTCAGATGGTGCTGACCGCAGTTTCGGAACCTATTATTTATTTATTCATGATGTCACGTTAAAGAAACGAAGGATGGCGGTTTATCGTTCAATTATTGGAATCACGTTACTTGTGAAAGTAGTGTAATGTTGTTTCTGATTGTGTGGATTTTGGGCTGTTAATTTGCAAACGCTGACAAACAGAACACTCGGGCGGAATGGTACCCTTTAGTAAGAATCACATTTCGAGGCTGTCTGGCTCCTAAAACTGCCTTCATGCGTGTTCACAACTGTTTTTTATCCCAAGTCTATTTCACAGCAGATTACGGTTTTCACAGTCATAGGGGTGGTTTGTAACCTTAGCGACAAGAGGTCACCGTACCAATATATCAACTTGTGTTTTGTCTAACAAAAGGGGACAATCCCTTCTCTATATAATAGCCTTCAGTCTGACAAAGAGCGTCTCTCGGAAAATTGGTTCTGAGTTACAGGCAACTGCACTGTTACAAATTGTATTTTTAGAATAATTAGAGACATCCAGGCGTTGCTTATTTTATAATAACATTTTAACCTTTGTAATGGTTTCATTTTTTAATGTGCACGACAATTCTAAAACCAGAATGTCTTCCTCATTCCACAGGCAAACGGATTGCAATGACGATACGGAAATGGTGGCCTCTTATACAGGGACATAATTTTATTTTTACTTCAATTTTTATTGTACCTGAGTTTTTGAATGTACTTCACTCCCACCCCTTCTACTAATGAAGTTCCAACTGTCCTTCAAACAGAACCAAGGCCGCATATAGTAAACAGTACTGAGTTAGCGAGTATAGTACGTTCCAGAAATATGCTCGAAACCTTAATGTAGTCAGTCGGTGTGGTTTTGGAATGCGTCTAGCTTGAGGGTTAGCGCAATAGATCGTAACAGGTCGCAGTGCTGGGCTATAGTGTCCTCTTCCGTAAATTTCAATTCCACTTCATGGATAGATTACGTTGGAATTAGGTATATATGAGGATAGAATACATCAGGATTAGGATATTAAGATACATCATATTAGGATTAGATTAGAGTAGATTTTAGGATTAGTTTGGATCATTGGCGGAGTTATGGGAGGCATAGGGGCACTTATCTGAACTCTTCTTTTTCTTTTAACGTTAGAAAATATTGAATTTAAAATATTTTTCTACGTTTTGTTTATGATTAAGTTTCTGTGCCTAAATTAACAAATTGATGTCTTCAGATCATGTGTCTGGACTATGACATTTATATTAAATTTCAAGAATTTCTATACCTCATTGAGGAGTGGAAGCACTGTAATGTTTCTTCTGTAACACCCTGTACTCATGTGTTAGAAGTCTGCAGTTGTTCAGGTCGCCACTTGGAGAAATATGAATAACATACTGCACAACAATGTAGAAAAAAGAAAAGTGATCCCGGTATAATGTGTAAACTTAAAGACGAGATTAAATAAAATAATTAGAATTTACATTTCATATGATATCTTCAGGAACGTAAGCTTCAAATAAAAAAAGTTTCTGTTAGCACTGTTACGTAGTTTTATTGTTGCATGCATGTGTTTCTGTACGAGAGAGAGAAAGCGGGAGATTGTTTTAAGTTATGCCCTATTATAATTTTAGTAGACCTACAGTTCAAGCCCTATACAATTCGGATCGAAACATCGCGGACATGGATGTAACATTGTAAGAAAAATGTCCCCCGAAAATAGGTACATTTATTAAATGATCATATTCCGATATATTGTATCACTGTCCAGCTATAACAGTGGGAGGAGGTACACGAGGTCCCACATAACTCCGTTATATGGAGATTCTATGGTTTTGCTTCCCCCCCCCCCTCCAAGGAAACTGTTCTCTCTCCGCCTATGGTTTAGCTAGATTACATTAGGATTAGATTAATTAATTTATTTATTTATTTAATCTGACAGGATAAAGGCCATAAGTCCTTCTCTTCCATCCTACCAGATAGTACATATAAATACAAAAAAGAAATACAAACACTGATGAAAATAATACATATTAAATTAAAGCCCTGTGGAGGGTCAACAGAGTCAAAAGTACATTATAGTGCTCTCATCGAGCTAACACATCGAAAAGAAAGAAAACAGAGATAGCAATGATGATATTGATAACTGACAATAATAATAATAATAATAATAATAATAATAATAATAATAATAATAAATACATTACATATTAATTTTCAATTTTACAACAGCATAGTTACAATATTTACTACATGTCATGGGTTAAGGTGAAGTTTGATATTGTCCGACAGTCTCTGACATGGTCAGGGAGAGATTTCCAGAGGCGTGGAATAGATATGCTGAAAGATGCTGAGTAGAAGGATGTTCTGTGCAGAGGAATAGAGAGAAGGTACATGTTCCGGATTCGAGGTAGTGAAAGGTAAACAAAACGAGATGCTAGGTAAGAGGGTGTGGAGGTGTGGATGATTTTAAATAGTAATAAGAGAGAGTTGAAGAATCTTCTTTCTTTAAGTGGACTCCAAGACAACAATTCTAGTGACGGTGTTACATGATCGAATTTTCTAATGTTACAAACGAAACGAACGCAGATTATGTGAACACGCTGTAGTCTACGGGCAAGATCAGTAGGCCTATTTAGATTCGTGAACAGAGAATCGCAATAATCGAAGTGGGGCATCACTAAAGTTTAGGACTAGGACAGAAATAGAGAGATAGAGAGATTGTCTGACAGACAGGCAAAATTGTAGATATTATAGAGAGATTGTCAGGAAGACAGGCAAAATTGTAGATATTATAGAGAGATTGTCAGACAGACAGGCATAATTGTAGATATTATAGAGAGATAGAGAGATTGTCAGACAGACAGGCAAAATTGTATATATTATAGAGAAAGAGAGAGATTGTCAGACAGACAGGCAAAATTGTAGATATTATAGACAGAAAGAGAGATTGTCAGACAGACAGGCAAAATTGTAGATATTATAGAGAGATTGTCAGACAGACAGGCAAAATTGTAGATATTATAGAGAGATTGTCAGACAGACAGGCAAAATTGTAGATATTATAGAGAGATAGAGAGATTGTCAGACAGACAGGCAAATTTGTAGATATTATAGAGAGATAGAGAGATTGTCAGATAGACAGGCAAAATTGTAGATATTATAGAGAGATAGAGAGATTGTCAGACAGACAGGCAAAATTGTAGATATTATAGAGAGATAGAGAGATTGTCAGACAGACAGGCAAAATTGTAGATATTATAGAGAGATAGAGAGATTGTCAGACAGACAGGCAAAATTGTAGTTATTATAGAGAGATAGAAAGATTGTCAGACAGACAGGCAAATTTGTAGATATTATAGAGAGATAGAGAGATTGTCAGACAGACAGGCAAAATTGTATATATTATAGCGAGATAGAGAGATTGTCAGGAAGACAGGCAAAATTGTAGATATTGTAGAGAGATAGAGAGATTGTCAGACAGACAGGCAAAATTGTAGATATTATAGGGAGATAGAGTGATTGTCAGACATACAGGCAAAATTGTATATATTATAGAGAGATAGAGAGAGATTGTCAGACAGACAGGCAAAATTGTAGATATTATAGAGAGATAGAGAGATTGTCAGACAGACAGGCAAATTTGTAGATATTATAGAGAGATAGAGAGATTGTCAGATAGACAGGCAAAATTGTAGGCTATATATTATAGAGAGATAGAGAGATTGTCAGACAGACATACAAAATTGTAGATATTGTAGAGAGATAGAGAGATTGTCAGACAGACAGGCAAAATTGTAGATATTATAGAGAGATAGAGAGATTGTCAGACATACAGGCAAAATTGTATATATTATAGAGAGATAGAGAGATTGTCAGACAGACAGGCAAAATTGTAGATATTATAGAGAGATAGAGAGATTGCCAGATAGACAGGCAACATTGTAGATATTATAGAGAGATAGAGAGATTGTCAGACAGACAGGCAACATTGTAGATATTATAGAGAGATAGAGAGATTGTCAGACAGACAGGAAAAATTGTAGATATTATAGAGAGATAGAGAGATTGTCAGACAGACAGGCAAAATTGTAGATATTATAGAGAGATAGAGAGATTGTCAGAAAGACAGGCAAAATTGTAGAAATTATAGAGAGATTGTCAGACAGACAGGCAAAATTGTAGATATTATAGAGAGATAGAGAGATTGTCAGACAGACAGGAAAAATTGTATATATTATAGCGAGATAGAGAGATTGTCAGACAGACAGGCAAAATTGTAGATATTATAGAGAGATAGAGAGATTGTCACACAGACAGGCAAAATTGTATATATTATAGAGAGATAGGGAGATTGTCAGACAGACAGGCAAAATTGTAGATATTATAGAGAGATTGTCAGGAAGACAGGCAAAATTGTAGATATTATAGAGGGATAGAGAGATTGTCAGACAGACAGGCAAAATTGTAGATATTATAGACAGAAAGAGAGATTGTCAGACAGACAGGCAAAATTGTAGATATTATAGAGAGATTGTCAGACAGACAGGCAAAATTGTAGATATTATAGAGAGATTGTCAGACAGACAGGCAAAATTGTAGATATTATAGAGAGATAGAGAGATTGTCAGACAGACAGGCAAATTTGTAGATATTATAGAGAGATAGAGAGATTGTCAGATAGACAGGCAAAATTGTAGATATTATAGAGAGATAGAGAGATTGTCAGACAGACAGGCAAAATTGTAGATATTATAGAGAGATAGAGAGATTGTCAGACAGACAGGCAAAATTGTAGATATTATAGAGAGATAGAGAGATTGTCAGACAGACAGGCAAAATTGTAGATATTATAGAGAGATTGTCAGACAGACAGGCAAATTTGTAGATATTATAGAGAGATAGAGAGATTGTCAGACAGACAGGCAAAATTGTATATATTATAGCGAGATAGAGAGATTGTCAGGAAGACAGGCAAAATTGTAGATATTGTAGAGAGATAGAGAGATTGTCAGACAGACAGGCAAAATTGTAGATATTATAGGGAGATAGAGAGATTGTCAGACATACAGGCAAAATTGTATATATTATAGAGAGATAGAGAGAGATTGTCAGACAGACAGGCAAAATTGTAGATATTATAGAGAGATAGAGAGATTGTCAGACAGACAGGCAAATTTGTAGATATTATAGAGAGATAGAGAGATTGTCAGATAGACAGGCAAAATTGTAGGCTATATATTATAGAGAGATAGAGAGATTGTCAGACAGACATACAAAATTGTAGATATTGTAGAGAGATAGAGAGATTGTCAGACAGACAGGCAAAATTGTAGATATTATAGAGAGATAGAGAGATTGTCAGACATACAGGCAAAATTGTATATATTATAGAGAGATAGAGAGATTGTCAGACAGACAGGCAAAATTGTAGATATTATAGAGAGATAGAGAGATTGCCAGATAGAAAGGCAACATTGTAGATATTATAGAGAGATAGAGAGATTGTCAGACAGACAGGAAAAATTGTAGATATTATAGAGAGATAGAGAGATTGTCAGACAGACAGGCAAAATTGTAGATATTATAGAGAGATAGAGAGATTGTCAGAAAGACAGGCAAAATTGTAGATATTATAGAGAGATAGAGAGATTGTCAGACAGACAGGCAAAATTGTAGATATTATAGAGAGATAGAGAGATTGTCAGACAGACAGGAAAAATTGTAGATATTATAGAGAGATAGAGAGATTGTCGGACAGAGAGGCAAAATTGTAGATATTATAGAGAGATAGAGAGATTGTCAGACAGACAGGCAAAATTGTAGATATTATAGAGAGATAGAGAGATTGTCACACAGACAGGCAAAATTGTATATATTATAGAGAGATAGGGAGATTGTCAGACAGACAGGCAAAATTGTAGATATTATAGAGAGATTGTCAGGAAGACAGGCAAAATTGTAGATATTATAGAGGGATAGAGAGATTGTCAGACAGACAGGCAAAATTGTTGATATTATAGAGAGATAGAGAGATTGTCAGACAGACAGGCAAAATTGTAGATATTATAGAGAGATAAGGAGATTGTCAGACAGACAGGCAAAATTGTAGAAATTATAGAGAGATTGTCAGACAGACAGGCAAAATTGTAGATATTATTGAGAGATAGAGAGATTGTCAGACAGACAGGCAAAATTGTAGGTATTATAGAAAGATAGAGAGATTGTCAGACAGAGAGGCAAAATTGTAGATATTATAGAGAGATAGAGAGATTGTCAGAGAGACAGGCAAAATTGTAGATATTATAGAGAGATTGTCAGACAGACAGACAAAATTGTAGATATTATAGAGAGATAGAGAGATTGTCAGACAGACAGGCAAATTTGTAGATATTATAGAGAGATAGAGAGATTGTCAGATAGACAGGCAAAATTGTAGATATTATAGAGAGATAGAGAGATTGTCAGACAGACAGGCAAAATTGTAGATTTTATTGAGAGATAGAGAGATTGTCAGACAGACAGGCAAAATTGTAGATATTATAGAAAGATAGAGAGATTGTCAGACAGAGAGGCAAAATTGTAGATATAATAGAGAGATAGAGAGATTGTCAGAGAGACAGGCAAAATTGTAGATATTATAGAGAGATTGTCAGACAGACAGGCAAAATTGTAGATATTATAGAGAGATAGAGAAATTGTCAGACAGAGAGGCAAAATTGTAGATATTATTGAGATATAGCGAGATTGTCAGAAAGAGAGGCAAAATTGTAGATATTATAGAGAGATAGAGAGATTGTCAGACAGACAGGCAAAATTGTAGATATTATAGAGAGAGAGAGAGATTGTCAGACAGGCAGGCAAAATTGTAGATATTATAGAGAGATAGAGAGATTGTCAGACAGACAGGCAAAATTGTAGATATTATAGAGAGATAGAGAGATTGTCAGACAGACAGGCAAAATTGTGGATATTATAGAGAGATAGAGAGATTGTCAGACAGAGAGGCAAAATTGTAGATATTATAGAGAGATAGAGAGATTGTCAGACAGACAGGCAAAATTGTATATATTATAGAGAGATAGAGAGATTGTCAGACAGACAGGCAAAATTGTAGATATTTGGAAAAAAAAAAAAAACTAACTTCTGTCCCAAGCACGAACACAGCAACTACAATAATTTCAACCCAGTTCCATTGCTCGGCACCTATATAACACTCTTCAGTCTGGCTCTACGAGCAATCTATTGAATGCACTGTGACAGCCTGGCTTGTAAATCAGCGAACAGCACGACAGTCTAACAATGCTCCGTTCTCTAACCTGAAGGTTAAGCAAGGTATTTCAGTAGTAAAAGCATTACCAGCAACGCGTTGACGTACAGTACGTATATTTGGCAACCTTGGAGCCAGGTGGGAGTATGACTTAATGGAGAGAAGGTCGAGCCATCGACTCCAGGCAGGTCGAGGGGTCAAACAATTTGTCGGGTGGGGAGGAGCCTCCCACCAACCCCACGGTGACGTGGCTGGAGCGAAGGCCACGGCTGAGAGTCCCGCGTGTCCCTACATGTCTCTCAGGCTTGCCAACACAACCGGAGGGCATGTGCACGACCTCACGTCTGCACCCTGCGCAATACTCACAGCTGACTGAACAAATCGAGACATCTTGAAGAATGCCAAATGTTTAACAACAGTCATCCTTTGCTTCAATTTCATTTAAATGCGTTAAATTTATGGCCAAATTTGGTGACAACAGTGTCAGCGGTTTTCGAAATTTTGCACCACGTCATACTGCAGACGCGGAAACATCCTGTTGCACTGGAATTACCTCACCGGCCCTGTGAAAAATGCAAAATAAATGCATAAACTGTTAATAATAGTTTTATTTTCCCTGGCAGAGTTAAGGCCATCAGGCCTTCTCTTCCACTCAACCAGGATCAAATCACATACAGAAAAAATACATATCGGTATACAAATATGAACTTAAAAATAATAATAGACATAATTAAGTAAAAAAGAGAGATTGAATACATATACACAATCAGTATTAACTTTGAAATAACAATAATAATAAAAAATATATACGTAATAAAAAAAAGAGACTGACTACATAATCACAAACAGAAAAATACATTCTAGTATACAAGTATTAAGTTAAAAGAAAAAAAAAAAGAATTAATACATATGAATATAATCTCACAACTAAAGGAATAGTACAATTAGTATGATCAGCACAGCACGTGTTACATTGAGACAATGACAATTACCTGGATATTAGTGTTAATGGAAAAATAAAGTAATGACTGTGTAAAATAGTAATAATAGTAATAATAATAATAATAATAATAATAAATAAAAATTATACCTAAAAACTAGTTCTGTGCATTTAAAATATTTCTAAACAACCTAATTTTAAACAACTGGGGACTAAGACTACCCCTGATTTCCAGCGGCAGCGAATTCCATGAGCGGGCCATGGCTATTGAGAAAGAACTTAAGTACAGAGATGTCTGATGACGTGGTATTGTTACTGCAAAGCTACTTGAAAACACGTCCCTATTCGCCAGCTTCCGGTGCCCATTTGGAACCCGTTACTGCAGGTCTGGGCGCTATTAATTCGATTGAGTCATTGCAGACCACACCTTAACTCCCCACTCAACCTTCCCAAGCTGAGACAGTTATATTTTGGTGCGGTACCAGAACACAGGAAGGTAAGTGACGGATTGTATCAGGGTTTTACGAACTTTCGGCTCTCGCTGGTCGCCCAAAATCCACCACTGGTGCACAGAGTCTTACTCTGCGTTTGTTTATAAGGCGGTGTAAGCGAAGGTTTCTGTGTCCCTTCCACTTCTCCTCTTATGCCGTGTTTGTGAATTTCTCATCGAAAGCCGTACTATGGATAAATATAAATAATAGCCTAGATCATATATACCCCACATAGGCCGAGCTTATAGGCTTTGACGTTAACAACTTTTGTCAGGTTTACTACGCTGCCATCTAGTTATTACATAAGAAGTTACGTCATAATTCCCATTTAAATTGCATTAGTAGCTGTACTACCATCTCGTGTTCGTTTACGGCGGACGGGTGGCGATCCTGGCGGTTGTTCTCTTCAAAGTGCAAACGATTTTAACATAGCGATGACCTATCTGTTACATATATGATCTAGGATAATAGGATGCGAAACTGCGGTCAGCACCATCTTACGTCTTACGGACCAAATAACAAGACAAGTGGCCGAAGTCGTTGGTGGTGAACATTAGAACTACGTGATGGGTAGATTACCCAGAGTTCTCTACATACCCGTTAGAGACGTTAGTTGCAGCCAGAAACTTGCAAAGGAGTAGATATAAGTGATATGTGTGTAATAAGCAGTGTATGTTAAACAGTGATGTTTATGGACCTTATAAAAATAGTGTTGTTGAATGTTTTGTAAAGTAGTAGATAGTAATACAATAAATTCAACTACATAAGTTAAGTAGTTTTTACAGAGTTTTCCATTGCACTGTACACTAAATACCCAAAGAATAAAATCTCAATTATCTAACATTTTTTTTTCTTTTTTTTTATTCTCGCACTAAATGCATCAGAAATATATAAATTTCAATTATCCACTGGCATTATTTTCTATTCAATACTTATCTCCAGGGAAAGGATTTATATGTAAATACATATTTACTTATAAAGCTAATATAATTTATATTTTGCATTATCTTTATGTTTCACAATGTGTAGGGTTGAAAAATCCTACTTTTATTTTCCATATTTTTCCATATTTTAGAGTTTAGTACATATTTTCGTTAATTTCCATATATTTTCCATATTTCATATAAAACAGTCCATATTATATTAGGTTTAACAATAAAACAAAACAAAATTCCATTAACTTTTAAAAATACATTTCAACAATAGAGATTTAAACACATGTTCAGTAATCCCTTTAACATCAGAGTTATTTGAAAATTAGCAGTCCTATCAACAATGGGAAAGTAAGTTACAAAACTGTATTAATTTAATTTAAAATTTTTAACAGACTTCAGTTGTGCAGCTCAACAGTTAAATGCCAGTCAGAGTACACATAGGTTCAGTTTTGTAAATCATACTATAAAGACGGTAAATATGCCAAAAGTACGTCATTCAGTCAATTTAAAATCAAAACTAACAAGTTACATTTCAGAATTTAAAGAAGATGGTTTATCAACTGACAATAAAATATTATTTTGTAATTTGTGTCAGTGTGCAGTATCATCTACACAAAAGTTCCTGGTGCAACAACACATTACAACTAGTAAACATCAGGCCAACAAACAACTAAATTCCAAGCAGAGACAATTGTTTTTAACACAACCAACAACATCGAATGTAAGATCTGAGTTTAACATCGACCTGTGCCGTTCTCTCATCTCTGCTGATATTCCTCTCTACAAACTAAAGAATAAGGTCTTCAGGGAATTCCTTGAAAAATATACTCAACATACAATCCCGGATGAGTCAACACTTAGGAAGACGTATGCTCCATCCATCTACGATGAGACAATACAGAAGATAAGAGATGAAATTAAAGATAGTTCAATTTGGGTTTCCATTGATGAGGCTCCCGACAAAGAAGGTAGACTTGTTGGTAATGTAGTTATCGGTTTGTTAAGTGAACAATATTCTGAACGAATTCTTTTACATTGTGATGTTCTAGAAAAGTGCAATAACAAAACTATAGTTAAACTGTTCAACGAAGCTATGGGTATCCTGTGGCCAAAGGGTATTATGTACGATAATGTGTTATTCTTTATTAGCGATGCTGCCCCTTATATGGTCAAAGCTGGACAAGCATTATCTGTTGTATATCCTAAATTGACTCATTTTACTTGTGTGGCGCATGCATTTCATCGTGTGGCAGAAGTGGTCAGAGACAATTTCCCTAAAGTAGATTTGTTGATTTCATCAGTGAAAAAAGTATTTCTCAAAGCTCCCAGTAGAGTTAACGTGTTGAAAGAAATGTACCCTGAAATTCCATTGCCACCAAAGCCAATTTTAACTAGATGGGGTACATGGCTAGAAGCAGTTGAATATTATGCCGAACATATAGACTCTATTAACAATGTTCTCCTTGCATTGGACTCTGAAGATGCAGTCTCAATTGATACTGCGAAAACAGTTACCTGTGACATAAGTGTGAAGAATGACTTAGCTCACATTCAGCATACATTTTCATGCATCATAAAAACGCTCAAAAGTCTCCAAAATAGGCACCTTTCACTATCTGAAAGTTTTGAAATTATAAATAGTACTGTGGAACAACTGAATCGTGGTAGAGGTAAAGTTGCAGATGCAGTAAGAGCTAAGGTGGACACTGTACTTTCAAAAAACCCTGGATATGAAGAACTACAAAAGGTTGTTGCTGTGATGAGTGGTGAATCAACAGTGAAGATTAACTTGGACTTATCCCCAGCAGACATTGTGAAATTGAATTATGTACCAGTTACTTCTTGTGACGTCGAACGCTCTTTTAGTCAGTATAAATCTATCCTCAGAGACAATAGAAGAAGATTCACTTTTCAGCACTTGAAAGAAATGTTTGTAACCTATTGTTATGGTAACAGACAATAAAAATTGTGTTTTGTTGAAACTACATTGGAAGATAAGGTACGTCCATTATATTTTTTGTTTAGTTTGATTAAAATGTACCAATATTTAACGTACATAGTCATTTTTTTATAATTTTAAGTCCATATTTAATTCCATATTTTGGTAAAAATCCATATTTAATTCCATATTTTGGTAAAAATAACTACATATATATTTACATATTTCATATATTTTTAGTCCATATAAATCCGTTCCCTGCTTATCTCTATGTAATTGTGACATATGCCATCTGCGAAATACTTCTGAGCGCCACTGTAGATTAAAACAAATACTAATACTTTCGTGAAATAGAACATTAGTAGTTTTTACAAAATTACAGGTGAATTTCCTTGTGAAGTATTACACCATACTTCTATAGGACCAGTTCTATTACATTTCAACACGTCACAACTCATATTTCTCGATTATGATTAAATCTAAACATTCGGAGTCTTATGGTAGTCCAAAGCTTTCCATCATTATGAAACTCATCAACAGAAAGAGCGGGCTTGAAACGGATCGATTTCAATCCTGGCTATTTATTCAACAATGGTGGTGAACGTGTTCAATTTATCGTTGTGTTTGATGGGATGGATTCCAAACAATACAAGAAATACCGACAAAACATCAAATTGGCAACCATACATATTAATGTCTTTCATTCCAAGCACCCGAAATTAAAGTCTACGGTTCATATCTCTCTGTCCATTTGAAATTATTCCAAATGTTCAGTTGGGGCGCTGAGGAGTTCACAAGAACAGGGAGTGAGGGAGAAACTGGTGAACAAGATGGACAACATAAAAGAAAAATAAATAATTGGATTAAAACTGTACTTGAAATTTTGTTTTCATTGTGATTGTACTCAGAAAAAATCCTGTGCTTTATCAGGGATACACCGGCACGTAAAATACGTCACCCAGTTTCGGGAATTAAACTACAGTTTAGTTGGTTAGAATATTTTATTTTTGTTTCGGATTACAAATGGAGAGTAGGTCCTATCTGAGTCGGAGTCTAAAATCTTTTAAGTACACTCTACTTAGAAATGTCTTTAATGAACAGAACTAGACTCTTGTGGAAGTTTCTAAATAGTCTTAAATTACCAAGTTGTTATTTATTTTTTTTCTCTCCTCTCTCTTCTTCTTTTTTTTTTCTCTTTTCTTTTTTTTTATTATCTTTATATATTACTTAATCATTTGTGTTTGTGTGCCATTTAGTAGGACTTTGCTAATCAACATTTTATGTCTTGTCACCCATATGTATTCTCCAATTAGTATATTAACTGAATAATATATCTCAAGTAAATTAATCGTCCAATTTGTCTCGGGCATTTTAGATCTTATAAATTGTGTGTTTGTGTGTGTGTGTGTGTGTGTGTATTCCCCTTATGTTATGTAACTGATTTTGATTATGTGTAATTTTCTACTTTATTTTATATATTATGTAACTGATCTTGTCTATTGTAATTTCCTACTATATTTTATGTAATTCCTAAGTTATTCTCTTTTGTGTTACTTTGTAATCAAATTTTGTATCTCATGTATTTGTATTATTGAAACCTGGTTGAGTGGAAGAGAAGGCCTCATGGCCTTAACTCTGCCAGGCAAAATAAACGTACTACTACTACTACTACTACTACTACTATCTGACTATGATAAGAGATTTAATAAAAGAAGGACATGCAATACACTATCTCTTCATATCAAGCGACATTCCGAAATTAGTTCCAGCTCAAAACAAATTTTTCACTATGGGTCATTCAAAATGTATCATATGTACGAGTCTATTATTACTTTAATATTGTAGAATTCGCGATTAAAAATCAATCGAGTGGTCACACAAATCTGTAGCTAATCTCAATCCCGAGATATTACATAAATGTTTTGAATTCGATTTTCTTTCCATATTACGCACAAAACAAAAATTAAGCTAAATGACTGTCTAGAATTCAACGTCTGTTGGAGTATGCGGCCATTCTCAAACCAGTATGGGGTGGTCGTAGGGTTATCATCCATCCGGCAAAAGGACGACATATCCTCTTTTTTAATCATTTCATTCTGTCCGGCAGGCATTTAAAAAAATTTTGAAATGTCCGGCATTTCGCATTTCAACTAGAATTAATATGAATATTGAATAATGTGCGATATTATGCATAGAATATCTAAACAAATGGTGAAAACCTATGAAAGAATTTAACTGCTTTCAATGGTTGAAGCACATAAAACATAAAATATGATGATCTACTGACATGCATTGAATTCTTACACTCTACAAATATCACTATTCATGATTCTAAGCTATTTTATCAATTTTATTCTCCAATGTACAAAGATATGTCAATCAAGTTAATTTTGACAAAGATTTAAGTTCAGATAAACAATGGTGTAAATTCTTCAATTCCAATAGTTCTGCGAGCAGTGGAACTTTCTCAGGACTCTTGAAAATATGTCAATTCTATTTATTTATCCCAAGTCACAATGGATTTGCTGAGAGAGTATTTTCCCTAAAATCTGCTCAAGTGACAAAAGAACGAAATCCCATGCTAGTGGAGACAGTCAGAGGTACCATCATGGTGAAATATAACTTCAAGGAAATGTCCTGCAAACAGTTCCTGGGCTCCACCGATTGATGTAATACTGATCCAGCAGCTAGTGAGAAAACTAACAAAGGTGAGTCATAGTCATTATCTTTAATTTTGTTCATACAAATTTCAGCAATGTCCTCTTATTTTAGATTCCATGTCCTCCTATAGAATCTCTTCTCATGGTAACCCTAGATGGTCGTCTCCTGTTGTTGAAACACTTGCTTATCCATACCAAGACTACTAAGACTACTCGGCTCACAATGGTTTTCAAATGCCCCTGAAAATGTTCAATAACTTGATTAGCCTATGTAACTGCACAGTGACGATAGTTCTGTTTCCATTTTCATCCACAGTGAAATATGGACCAATGATGCCGTGGCAAGACACAGCGGCCCACACTCTTACTTCTTCTTCTTCTTCTTCTTCTTCTTCTTCTACTTCTTCTTATGTATTTACGACTGACGTCGTTTCCTAACACCCATTCGCCATATCTTCATAATCCACATTCTTAAGTTGCCTATTTATTAAACGCAGAATAAATATGGGAAATGCGTGTTATTATTCGGTTGAGAAGCTTTTGTCATCTAGTCTGCTGTCAAAAAATCTGAAAGTTAGAATTTATAAAACAGTTATATTACCGGTTGTTCTGTATGGTTGTGAAACTTGGACTCTCACTTTGAGAGAGGAACAGAGATTAAGGGTGTTTGAGAATAAGGTTCTTAGGAAAATATTTGGTGCTAAGAGGGATGAAGTTACAGGAGAATGGAGAAAGTTACACAACGCAGAGCTGCACGCATTGTATTCTTCACCTGACATAATTAGGAACATAAAATCCAGACGCTTGAGATGGGCAGGACATGTAGCACGTATGGGCGAATCCAGAAATGCATATAGAGTGTTAGTTGGGAGGCCGGAGGGAAAAAGACCTTTAGGGAGGCCGAGAGGTAGGTGGGAAGATAATATTAAAATGGATTTGAGGGAGGTGGGATATGATGGTAGAGACTGGATTAATCTTGCTCAGGATAGGGACCAATGGAGGGCTTATGTGAGGGCGGCAATGAACCTCCGGGTTCCTTAAAAGCCAGTAAATAAGTAAGTAAGTAAGTTGCCTATTTTCAGTTCAATTCATTATTTGTTGTAGCCAAGTTTTTCTCATTCCTCCCCTTCTTCTTTCAACTGGCTTCCACTCATGCATTATTTGAAGCCACCTATTTCCTAAATGTAACGTTCTCTGTGCACAGTCATCTATTTTTTCCCAACCAAGAAAACGGCAATTCTGCTTATCGACACGTGCCTTGAGTATCAGATAACATTAATCAGAACTTTACCAATTTCGGTGATTTTTGTGCACAATAACGCAGGCGTGCTTGGAAGTCAGTTTCTTTCAGTTCATGGAATACCTGTATTCCATATGAGTGCGCTCCAATATCCACAATCCTGCCTTTAACACTAGAATAGCCATGGCGAAAATGTGATCGTGCGCAGAGCCACTGTGTAACCTGCAACGTACATGGCACCTATGGAGGGAGGCGGACACCCGAAAGGGAAGTGAAGTAACTGTCTCACATTAACGGATTTTCATTTTCCTTACATCAAGCACTTAAATATAATTTTATACAGTATAAAGTTACAAACTAATGTTTAGTACGTGTAACGAAGAAATAAATGAACAAGAAAACATAGGACACATTATCACAACCTAAAATTAACTGTCTTCAGAATGTCTCTGCGACAGAGTTTCAAAATCAGGAATTACGTCACTTACTGCCAGTCGTAGTTGATCACGAAGGTATTTGTCTGTCAATCGTGATCTAAATTTGGTTTTTACTATTTTCATTGTTGAAAATAATTTTTCACGAACGTAAGTTGTAGCGAACATGGCTTCAACAGAGCAAGCGAAAGAACGAAGTTTCGGATATTTATTTTCCGACAAAGATTTGAAAAGTTCAACATTTGTCAAGTCTTTACATCTAGCTTTCATTTAACATCTGTGAGTTTAAATTGAAGATCTAACTGCATTATTCGTACTTCTGCTGAAGAAGAATCGACGTACAACACTTAACCTTTTCATGTTTCATGAGTGGCATGTAGTATAATGCCGTTTTATGTTATACAACCGTTTTCCTCGTAATACTTTGAACAAAATCATCTGATCATAGGCCTATTGGCAGCAAAAAAAAAAAATGCGTCCTCCCATCCTACTTGAAACCAGTGGCGGCTGATTGACTGAGGCAAATGAGGCCGGGCCTCAGTCACTTGGCTGAACTGAAATCAATTTTTCTTTTTATGTAATGTATTAGTTATTTGAATGAAGCATATATCGCTGTAGAAGCATTTGAAAACTTTGTGATGTAGATAGACCTGTTTTGCAGTAAAATTTGTGCCTGAAGCCAGGATCGCTCGTGCCGGGTCTGGCTTGTGATGTATATAGACCTGTTTTGCAGTAAAATTTGTTCCTGAAGCCAGGATCGCTCGTGCCGGGTCTGGCTTGTGATGCATATAGACCTCTTTTGCAGAAAAATTTGTTCCTGATGCCAGGATCGCTCGTGCCGGGTCTGGCTTGTGATGTAGATAGACCTGTTTTGCAGTAAAATTTGTGCCTGAAGCCAGGATCGCTCGTGCCGGGTCTGGCTTGTGATGTAGATAGACCAGTTTTGCAGTAAAATTTGTTCCTGAAGCCAGGATCGCTCTTGCCGGGTCTGGCTTGTGATGTAGATAGACCTGTTTTGCAGTAAAATTCGTTCCTGAAGCCAGGATCGCTCGTGCCGGGTCTGGCTTGTGATGTAGATAGACCTGTTTTGCAGTAAAATTTGTTCCTGAAGCCAGGATCGCTCGTGCCGGGTCTGGCTTGTGATGTAGATAGACCTGTTTTGCAGTAAAATTTGTTCCTGAAGCCAGGATCGCTCGTGCCGGGTCTGGCTTGTGATGTAGATAGATCTGTTTTGCAGTAAAATTTGTTCCTGAAGCCAGGATCGCTCGTGCCGGGTCTGGCTTGTGATGTATATAGACCTGTTTTGCAGTAAAATTTGTTCATGAGGCCAGGATTGCTCGTGCCGGGTCTGCTTCTGGATTTTCGTTTGTCTTCGCGGGTTTTTGACGTTGCGCTTTAAACGTTGTAACTGAGGCACAATTCGTCTGGCCTGGTCAGGTTTCACTCCTCTCAACCACGGGCCGGCCTCAAGGGTAGAGTGGGGTGGGAATAGGGTGACTTGTCTTCCTAAATAGGCCATAAATAACAAACATTTCAGTTCTTTGGCAGGCAGAGACCCACACTATTCTCTCCTCTTATGTCTTAGTTTATGACATAAGCGAGGGTGTTGTACTATTGTACTTCGTAGTACAGTAGTGAATCTGGGCCAATGTTATTATGTATTTTGGGGAAAATATAAAAAGAAAGAAATGCGAGAAATAATGCTGGTGTAGTTAATTCATTGTTAGAGTGTCCTTTTTCGAGAAGAAATAATATTGAAAGAAAGGAAGTTTTAAATAAAGAGAGAGCCGACCGAGATACCTACGACATCGCTGACAATTTTTCTGACATAATCTTAAAACGCGAGTTTCTATTGCATCCTGGTATGGGCAACATAAATGGTTAAGTCGTAATGTGGAGCAAAATAAACTTCTCTGTTGGCCTTGTTCGTTGCTGTCAAAGGAAAAAAATAAAAAGAAAAGAAAGAAAGGGGAATTTCAACACATAATATGGGTTGCTTCATCACACTGAAACAATCACTGAAACTTGCAGCATAACAACTTATTTGGTGAGTGAAATTATTATTTTTCATTAGTAGTAATAATAATAGACTAATAATAATAATAATAATACAGTAATAATGATATTAATAATATAACAACAATAATAATTAATATAAAAAATAAGCATTTTCTATCGGAAGCACTTAAACTAGTTGCATCTGGCCTCACCGAGGATTTGGATCACCGGCCGGCCGCTACTGCTTGAAACTTATGTTTTTGTAGAGGTACATGGTTTCGAGAGAGATATGCCATAATACGCCACTCGCAGGTCAGAGACAAATACAAATGGAACGGAGTTTGACTCCAGCGAGTGAGAGGGTGGGGGTTGGGGGAGGTAGAAAGCAAGAGCCACAATGTGCTCGCGAGTCACGTTTTCGCCACGGCTGCACTAGAATAATTTCGGTAACTTTTTTTTTTTGTTTCAACCACTCTGTATTTCGTATAATGAGCCAGTGAAATAGGACGATGCAGATGGCGTACGCATCTTCCTCGGATTAAGCAACTTTGTTTTTCGACATGCCGGGGGACTATATTTAAAATAGTTAATGCTAAAATCTTCCCCAACAACTTAGGCTTGTAAGAAACATAGTGTTGCCATTAATTTGCGAACGCTGTAGTATAAAAATAAAAATAAGCTATTTTATTACTATTGCTAGACATTGGTTTGCCGCAAAATGGCAGATCGCCCACTGGTAGGAAGGGTCAATCACGACCACCAGTTCGTAAGAGCATGGTAGGGCACCAGATGATGCGTTGCACGAATCCATTAGCCCCACTTAGCGCCGGAATGTGCCCCACTTTGAATGCCATCTCGACTTGTTTTTCTGCCATTCCCAATAGGTCAATCAGCATATTAACATGTGGTGGGGCGTTCCGCTCACAATTCGATTACTGGCGAACAAAAGAAAGACAGAAACCAAATTGAAAGCCACTTATACACTTGTTTAAGATTAGAAGCAGCTTTTTTTTCTCTTCCTCCGTCGCAGTGCTCCGCGGGGGGCCTCCCGACTGGTGGGATAATTCTTTCGCATTAAGCAAGCGCACGTCTGGAAGGTCAAGCAATTAAACGTCAAGGGATGTCAAGCACGCGGCCCCGTTAAGGCACGGTTTGGCGTTGTGTGGGTTCGAACCCCGCCTGCGTCATGATGTGCTTTGCTGTTGGACGCTGTGCTCACTTCATAATGAAGGGAGTTCCACCCTTTGTTAATTCATGTCGAGCACACATCCCACAGTACAGTACGAACGGGGTTATTGCGACTGCCCGGAGCAGGGTGTTAAATGGGGAAGCAGATAGATTTCCATGTGACTACTGTACTCATCCCTGCGGTGGCTCAATGGTCAGACTTTCAGCCTTTCACGCAGGCGGTCCGGGTTCGAATCCCGGTTAGGGCTGGGATTTTTTATCGACTATTACACATTTACTACGTCATACTACTTTTGACCAATGAAAAAGTACAGAACGACGTGTTTCAACTAATCACGGCTGATTCTTGTTGTTTAGTCAACTATCCGTAGACAGAATTGAACCTCACAAGCAGGGCTGGGCAAAATACTGGCATCCTAGTATTTCAAATACAAATACAAAATACTTCAAATAATTGTATTTGAAATACAAATACAAAATACTTTTAAAAAATTAACCAAAATACATTTGTATTTCAAATACTCAAACTACATTTGTATTTCAAATACTGAAACTACCTTTGTATTTCAAATACTCAAACTACATTTGTATTTCAAATACTCAAACTACATTTGTATTTCAAATACTCAAAATACATTTGTATTTCAAATACTCAAAATACATTTGTATTTCAAATACTCAAACTACATCTGTATTTCAAATACTCAAACTACATTTGTATTTCAAACACTCAAACTACATTTTTATTTCAAATACTCAAAATACATTTGTATTTCAAATACTCAAACTACATTTGTATTTCAAATACTCAAACTATATTTGTATTTCAAATACTCAAACTACATTTTTATTTCAAATACTCAAAATACATTTGTATTTCAAATACTCAAAATACATTTGTATTTCAAATACTCAAAATACATTTGTATTTCAAATACTCAGACTACATTTGTATTTCAAATACTCAGACTACATTTGTATTTCAAATACTCAAACTACATTTGTATTTCAAATACTCAAACTACATTTGTATTTCAAATACTCAAAATACATTTGTATTTCAAATACTCAGACTACATTTGTATTTCAAATACTCAAACTACATTTGTATTTCAAATACTCAAACTACATTTGTATTTCAAATACTCAAAATACATTTGTATTTCAAATACTCAAACTACATCTGTATTTCAAATACTCAAACTACATCTGTATTTCAAATACTCAAACTACATTTTTGTTTCAAATACTCAAAATACATTTGTATTTCAAATACTCAAAATACACTTGTATTTCAAATACTCAAACTACATTTGTATTTCAAATACTCAAACTACATTTGTATTTCAAATACTCAAACTACATCTGCATTTCAAATACTCAAACTACATCTGCATTTCAAATACTCAAACTACATTTGTATTTCAAATACTCAAACTACATCTGTATTTCAAATACTCAAACTACATTTGTATTTCAAATACTCAAACTACATTTGTATTTCAAATACTCAAACTACATCTATATTTCAAATACTCAAACTACATCTGTATTTCAAATACTCAAACTACATCTGTATTTCAAATACTCAAAATACATTTGTATTTCAAATACTCAAAATACATTTGTATTTCAAATACTCAAACTACATTTGTATTTCAAATACTCAGACTACATTTGTATTTCAAATACTCAGACTACATTTGTATTTCAAATACTCAAACTACATTTGTATTTCAAATACTCAAACTACATTTGTATTTCAAATACTCAAAATACATTTGTATTTCAAATACTCAGACTACATTTGTATTTCAAATACTCAAACTACATTTGTATTTCAAATACTCAAACTACATTTGTATTTCAAATACTCAAAATACATTTGTATTTCAAATACTCAAACTACATCTGTATTTCAAATACTCAAACTACATCTGTATTTCAAATACTCAAACTACATTTTTGTTTCAAATACTCAAAATACATTTGTATTTCAAATACTCAAAATACACTTGTATTTCAAATACTCAAACTACATTTGTATTTCAAATACTCAAACTACATTTGTATTTCAAATACTCAAACTACATCTGCATTTCAAATACTCAAACTACATCTGCATTTCAAATACTCAAACTACATTTGTATTTCAAATACTCAAACTACATCTGTATTTCAAATACTCAAACTACATTTGTATTTCAAATACTCAAACTACATTTGTATTTCAAATACTCAAACTACATCTATATTTCAAATACTCAAACTACATCTGTATTTCAAATACTCAAACTACATCTGTATTTCAAATACTCAAAATACATTTGTATTTCAAATACTCAAAATACATTTGTATTTCAAATACTCAAACTACATTTGTATTTCAAATACTCAGACTACATTTGTATTTCAAATACTCAGACTACATTTGTATTTCAAATACTCAAACTACATTTGTATTTCATATACTCAAAATACATTTGTATTTCAAATACTCAAACTACATTTGTATTTCAAATATCCAAAATACATTTGTATTTCAAATACTCAAACTACATCTGTATTTCAAATACTCAAACTACATTTGTGTTTCAAATACTCAAACTACATCTGTATTTCAAATACTCAAACTACATTTGTATTTCAAATACTCAAACTACATTTGTATTTCAAATACTCAAACTACATTTGTATTTCAAATACTCAAACTACATTTGTATTTCAAATACTCAAACTACATTTGTATTTCAAATACTCAAACTACATTTGTATTTCAAATACTCAAACTACATTTGTATTTCAAATACTCAAACTACATCTGTATTTCAAATACTCAAACTACATCTGTATTTCAAATACTCAAACTACGTTTGTATTTCAAATACTCAAACTACATTTGTATTTCAAATACTCAAACTACATTTGTATTTCAAATACTCAAACTACATTTGTATTTCAAATACTCAAACTACATCTGTATTTCAAATACTCAAACTACATCTGTATTTCAAATACTCAAACTACATCTGCATTTCAAATACTCAAACTACATCTGTATTTCAAATACTCAAACTACATATGTATTTCAAATACTCAAACTACATCTGTATTTCAAATACTCAAACTACATCTGTATTTCAAATACTCAAACTACATTTGTATTTCAAATACTCAAACTACATTTGTATTTCAAATACTCAAACTACATTTGTATTTCAAATACTCAAACTACATTTGTATTTCAAATACTCAAACTACATTTGTATTTCAAATACTCAAACTACATTTGTATTTCAAATACTCAAACTACATCTGTATTTCAAATACTCAAACTACATCTGTATTTCAAATACTCAAACTACGTTTGTATTTCAAATACTCAAACTACATTTGTATTTCAAATACTCAAACTACATTTGTATTTCAAATACTCAAACTACATTTGTATTTCAAATACTCAAACTACATCTGTATTTCAAATACTCAAACTACATTTGTATTTCAAATACTCAAACTACATCTGCATTTCAAATACTCAAACTACATATGTATTTCAAATACTCAAACTACATCTGTATTTCAAATACTCAAACTACATCTGTATTTCAAATACTCAAACTACATTTGTATTTCAAATACTCAAACTACATTTGTATTTCAAATACTCAAACTACATTTGTATTTCAAAAACTCAAACTACATTTGTATTTCAAATACTCAAACTACATTTGTATTTCAAATACTCAAACTACATTTGTATTTCAAATACTCAAACTACATCTGTATTTCAAATACTCAAACTACATCTGTATTTCAAATACTCAAACTACATTTGTATTTCAAATACTCAAACTACATTTGTATTTCAAATACTCAAACTACATTTGTATTTCAAATACTCAAACTACATCTGTATTTCAAATACTCAAACTACATGTGTATTTCAAATACTCAAACTACATCTGTATTTCAAATACTGAAACTACATTTGTATTTCAAATACTCAAACTACATTTGTATTTCAAATACTCAAACTACATCTGCATTTCAAATACTCAAACTACATCTGCATTTCAAATACTCAAACTACATTTGTATTTCAAATACTCAAACTACATCTGTATTTCAAATACTCAAACTACATTTGTATTTCAAATACTCAAAATACATTTGTATTTCAAATATTCGATACAATATATAGGCCTAAAGAAATAATATTACTGAAAATATAAAATATTGTATTAACATTAAAAGTATTTTTACCTCGAAGTTTTATATAAACGCTGTAACTGACCTTCTTCCTTTTCCCAGTCAGCAAAGAAATTATGCTACATTTGAATAACTACTGCTCCCTTAAAAAAAAAAACAGTTTCTTAAGACGTTCATCAGATAAAGATCTCCTTGCTTGTGAATGAATAAATCCTGCAAAACAGAACAGTCTTTCTACAGGCAGAGGAACACAAACTTGTATTATATTTATAAGAGCTTGTTTCACTGTTGGTAATTCTCTAGAGTGCACAGGGTTGTCCCTTTGCCATATGAGCTCATACTCCACAGCAGACAGGTTCTTTTCTTTTTGCTTTTCAAAGTCTGTTTTACTTGAGCTGAAAACATAAAAATTGCTTTCATCGTCTGAACTGACCAAAGATGTAGCAGACAACTGCTCAACTGATTTCACACACATATTCTGTATCCTCTTCTTATCACTTAGTGAGGAAATGTCAGGTAGCCATCTCATCTTCAATGATGGGTGGAGCAATCTTCACTTCTGCCCGATCCGAAAAGATAAAATTATTCAGACATGCTATCTACTGTCCGTTCAAGTGATTTTGTCGCAGAGACGTAGGAAGGTGGGAATTCACGTGTCAGTTAATTACTTAACGAGGCCCTTTTATTTAAGTTATTTTAAACAGTTGTATGATGTTAAGTAGACGTCCAATTCCTAACAGAAATTAATGTTTTTAGAAAAGAACTAACACAGCCCAGGCACTAGCCTTTACAGAGGAGCGAGCAGAAGCGGGTGGGGGAAACCGGGATGCGACGTAGGCAAACGGACGACAGTAACTGTGCGAATATAGGATTCAATATTGGAAGATCTTTCGTCACTGGAAAACGCGAACATATTTCTGGAACGTACTAGGCCTATACTCACTCACTCAGTACTTAGCATGCAGGCTTTCACGGCCGGTGTCTAGTTGAAACAGAGCTTCCGGGCTAAGATGCCGTGGTCTACTGGTGCTGACGTTACCAGACGTTTCGTCTACTTCTACGGCAGACATCTTCAGTGGTTAGGTATCCTCGGTCGAAGTCTTCTGCTCGGGATACCTGTAGCAACTGCCGGAAGCTCTGTTTCAACTAACTCAGTACTGTTTACTATGACCGTAAAGCTACTTTGACTGCATACGCGGCCTTGGTTCTGTGTGGTGGACGATTGAAAGTTTACTAGTAGAGGGGGTGGGAGTGAAGTACATTAAAACATCAGGTACAATAAAAATTGGAGTAAAAATAAAATGATGTCCCTGTAGCTTCTGCTGTATGAGATTATGGATATTCACGTATGAGAGATTGTTTAATATAGGCTATAGCTACTGATAATTGAAGTGGAATGCAACTGTTTAATAAAAATGAAACTGAATTGACAAAGCTTTCTTGGCTAGTAATCGTCCACAGACTCCAATGAAGACTGGGAGAACAGCTCATCTTAACACATTATTTCCAATCTAGCGGAATATTTGTAATTATGAAATGGTACAATAATATATTTTCAAGACAGTTTAGTACATATTTTAGCAAGTCAATTGATATTTTATTGTATTAGAGTAGTTTATTTCTTCTAATCGTGTAATAGTCAATTAAATCCACTCGAGTTTCGATTTTCTCTAGATAAATCAAAACCTCTAGTGCAGAGTTTCTCAAACTTTTTTGAAGTGGGGACTACTTTTTTAAGTCAGAACAGTTCCACGGACCACCTTACTCTTGTTCCCTTCGAAAGCAAATTTATCATTTTTGTAGCATATTTTAATATCAGTATACTTATATTTTAAAATACAATTAATTAATTATAATACTATTCTAAATATATTTTGTTTGCCAATCACAAGTAACTTATAACAAATTCTGTGCATTGTCGATTCATCGCTTGCCTGTTAGCAGTTAGTTGTTTGAAATCCTTCTTATGAGGTACACGCTAGTAGTTGTCCATGTCTCTGTTAAATAGTGCCCATTATAAATAATGGAAAACTGGCTTCGATCCGGATCTTTGAAAAGAAAGGAACATGATGATATGCTTCATTTAGGCAGTGCTAATAGTTCAGAAGCTGTGTGTGAAGAAATGTATTAATATCAGTGGTTATAGTGCCATTAAAGAAACATCTGGTGCTAGTGGTAGCTATTCAAAGAAAAAATAATTTCGTAAATATGACAAGAGTTATTTGGAACTTGGATTCACTTGGTGTGGCAATGAGAGTAAACCAAAACCTCGGTGCGTTGTTTGTTACGAAGTGCTTTCAAACGAGAGTATGAAACCCTCGAAATTGAAACGGCAATTAGAGACGAAACACGCAAGTGTAAAAAGTAAACCTGTCGGATTTTAAAAGAGGTGGAGTCTAAAATTTCTTATATCGTCATCTGGAAAAACAAATAAAAAAATTAATGCAGAAACATGCCCGATTTTCAACAAGTAAAGATGCAATTTTGCACGTTCTATTATTGGTGTACGACGTACTGTAGGGGAGAGTCGGGTAGTATCGGACAGTGCGTTTCTTTCATCTACCACCATATGGTAGTACCTGAATGACATGGTTACGTTTCTCTATGCGACATCACAGAAACGTAACCGTGTCAATCAGGTACTATCATCGTGTGGTATATGAAAGAAACTCACTGTCCGATATTACCCGATGTCCGATACTACCCGACTCTCCCCTACGTGTCCATTTCAATGTTCAGACTGGGTGTCGGCAAAATATCAAGAAACGTCATCAATACATGAAAAGGTTCGGTACTTTGGTCCTCTGTTATGAATTCGGGTGGTCCCTGGCTCGGTTACAGGCGCGGCACCAGATGTGCAGGGAAAAGTTTGCGACAAACGTCAGGTTCATAGTTCATAGTGCTTTAAATCCCTCTTTTGTTGCTGAGAGTAGAATGGGTAAACGGATAGAGTAAGAAATTTAATAAAATATTAGTACTGGGAGAAAAAGTGAAAGGCGATTGCCATGTGTAATTTCCAAACTCCATGCACTAAAACCAGACGTAAGTGCAAGTTTGAACCAATAAATTATTGAGATTTGCGTTAAAATAATGAGTCTAGGAAATTGTATATTTAGTATGTAGAACTACATTTGTTTATAGATCTTTTGTTATATTATTAAGTTTTGTACTTGTGAACTATATCAATAAATCAATCAATCAAAAAAAAAAAAAAAAAAAATTTCCAAACTCTGAGATTTTCAGCTATAGTGTGATACGCACTTTGTTTGAATTTTATTTCTTCTTATGTCTTTTTTGAAGGACCGCAAGGGCAGAACTCGAGGACCACATGTGGTCCGTGGACCATAGTTTGAGAAACGCTGCTCTAGTGAGATTACTATTGAAAAGTCCATAGTGAAACTTGTGGCAGACAAGGTCGCAGTTGCAGTTTTCTCGGGGTTCTCCCGTTTTCCCATATTATAGGCCTACATCTACATCATTCCGTGCTAAGTTCCGCCACGTGCCTATCTAATGTGCGACGTTGAGTTACTATCGTAGAGGAAAGAGAACGATCCCTGTAAAGAGTGAAATGCACAAGGAGGATTCAACAAACACTGGACATCGAGTCCATTATGGCCATAAGCGTTTCATCCCTTATTGGCAGCGTGTTTGGAAAACAGGGGGTTGTAAGCATACTTAGCGGTTAAATGACACTTCAATATCACATTAAGTGAACAAACGACTTCAATTACTTTGAAACTTGTCTGAGCGAAATAACTGACAAGGGGAGATCGAGGACTGCAAATGTGATATTTTAATTATTCCATATCAAGCTGCAGCAATGGTGTCGAAAGCAATACACCTGTGTTCTGTTACTGGACAGTAAGCCATGAGGCTTACGAAGGTGATACTTTCTCATATACGTGGTACAGTCATTAAGTTGTAATACTGAGCGCATAGTGGCGTTGTGGTGCACTATAGCGCATAAGTGGCGCCATGGTCAGTTAGTCTCTCGACCCAACAAGAGACAGTTGAGTGCATGCACTGTAAGCAGAACTACGGTCTTTGTTGTGACGGTGATTTGAATGCGCGCGTCGGAACTCGAGTATGTTGCAGTTTAAGCAACGGGCAAACGTCACGTTCTGTCAGAAATTAGGCGAAACTGCTCTAACCGATCATAACTGGAGACGAAACATGGTGTTTCCTTTACGATCCGCAACTGAAGCGACAATCCGCCACCTGGAAAACGCCATTATTTCCACGACAGAAAAATCCGCAACAAGACAGGCCAAAAGGCGAGGTGATGCTTTAACAGTTTTTTTTTTTATTCAAATGGAATTGTTCACATAGAATTCATCCCACAAGGTGCAACTGTAGACAAGATCCTCTACAAAGAGATTCTTGGCCGTTCAAGCAATTCAATTCGTCGTAAGCGTCCTGAGCTTTGGCATAGGAAGAATTGGCTGTTGCTACACGACAACGCCCCTGCACATCGCTCCATCCTTGTCCAAGAGGAACTTGCAAGGCAACAGGTCGCTGTTTTGCCACACCCTCCGTACTCACCTGATCTCGCACCATGCGATTTTTTTTCTCTTTCCCCTCATGAAATCAATCCTACGAGGGCGTAATTTTTATGCGGCCGAAAAGGTCATGACTGCCACAAGAGAAGCCGTACGGCATCTTCCTGCCAACATCTTTCAGCGGTGCTTCCAGCACCTACACCAACGTTGGCAGACGTGCATAGCGGCCAACGGCGACTATATTGAGGGAGGATGTCGATCTGTTTAAGTGTACGCCGATTCACGCGGCATCTTCTGAGACATCCAGATCTTGTGGGTGCCTACCCTTCAGGCGTCAGTGTCAGAACTTAATGACTGTACCACGTATACTGAGCATTCTGAAACTATTTTAAAGAAATAAATATCAAAAGTCCTTCAGTAACTGTCTATTCAAAAGGAATTTCAGGACTAGATATTCTGAACATAAAGCACATTTTCCGTCACAATCGTAATAAATCCAAATTTGCAACCCATTTGATTGAGTACAACCATGAACTTCAAAAAATGTCCGACGCTCTACAGATTTTAAAACCCATCAGTAATGGAACCTTTAATTTAGTAGCTGAAGAATTTTATATAGCTAAATCGTTTAATAATACTGTTTCATTAATTAATGAACAATTACCTAGCTCCGGTAACCCCTTATTTAAATTAGCCAATGGAAGCTCTTCTCACTGCGGCACGTACCCCCCTCCACTTACGTCATTACGTGTTTTCTCATACTGTGTTATTGCACCAGTCACTACTACGCTACCGACCAGGCAACATTACTTCTTTTACTACGCCAACACTAAAGATCTCGTAAGTGGTTTATCGTCACTTCATTTTTCTTTCTGGTTCTATACAGGTCCCTTCACTAAAATTTATTATTGATTTTTGCAGATTTTACAATGTGCTGCCACGTCGTGATGACTGATGCAAAACAATATTTTAATTTGTTATTCTTTTAACTGTCTGTGTCTCAATTTTAAGCTGCATATATGTTTTGCAGACTTCAATTTTTAAACAAATTTTGATCTATAAGCTGCATACATGTTTCTGCAGGCTTTAACTCCAAATACTTGTATGTATTAATTTTTGAGACCTCATGAAGGTTTAACTGTCATATATATTCGACTGTTCATAAGTCATATTTTACTTGTTTTTCTCATCATTGTCTATATATATATATAATTTGAAATGGTAATGGAAATTACGGGAAAACGGCTGAACGGATTTTAATAAATGGCCCCTCATTTTGAAGCTTGCAACCCAAAGTTTTTCGGAAAAGTAGTAGTTTTCAGTGAAATGTCAATTTTCCTACATAATTTTTCCTATTTTCCAAAATCCATCTGTTGTCAGTTTTGAGAACTAATTTTATCGAATCACGGCCGACTTGATTGAATTTCGGAACAAAACACACACTACAATAAACAATAGGCTATTACACGAAGGCCATGACCTGCAGGATTGCCGACATATTTAGAGCTCAATTCAATTTGTTATTAAAAACTCATTCTGCAGTGTATAATAATTTTCTGAGTACAGCTGTGTATTGGATATTCAAATCTACGAAACTTGAGGTGGTTTGATGACATCATTAGAAATGAAATATTATTATAGTTAATATCATGATGCATCTATTTTTCATTAATTGTACATAATATTGATGCTATATTGATGACACGAAAGTGAAACGTTTTGAGGTTATGTAAGTAAATGTAGAGAATATCTTAATTTAGATCTTCATTTCTATAATTTGCTGAGTGGCTGCTATATATAACTACAAAACTTAAGTAAGATAATAATATTGTTATTAAAAATCAAATATTTTTATACTTATTAACCCAGTGGGGTTGGGTCTTTTTCATATACTTAATGGCGGTGTAGTGTAGATATTGATATGTGTCATTGTCTTCAGTATTGGCTCGAGAGAGCGCAAAATTACAGTTCCTAAGGAAAGATCAAAAGGTATTACTTACTGATAAAATAAGAGGCCTAGAAAATTTTGTAGTCTCCAGATTATTTCAGCAAGATCTCTTAGTAGAATAAAATGATTTTACGCTCTACATTTCAAGTTCTACATGCAGCAGCTGTACGAAAATGCTATTCCAAACCTGACATTTTTTTTTTTTAACTTTTGCCTACAATCCACAATGACCTGAAATAGCTACTGCTGTCGTCCTGACATTGATACTTGCGTTTTCGCGTTGAAACTCAAAAACTGAAGTTGGATGGGTTCAAGAAAAAGTATTTGGCCTAAAAAAATCCATTCAGAGGGAGTATGTTTCATTATTATGGAAGCAAATAACTATCAAAAAGACAAGTATTCTTCATTGAAAATAAATCTGAAAAATTTTTATTTGAACGTCTAATGAACTTAGTTTGCAGCAGCATTTGCTGCACAAGCCACTAGTATTTTTATATTCTCACGTCATGTACCTTAACACATTTCGATGTTACTTGTCCATCTACGTCTTTACATGAAAAGCTTAACATCACGCAAGTCTGACCTCAAGATGCTATTATAATAGCGAAAGCGCTAGTCAAAGATACGTTCATGTAACCTATGTAATATTTTGTATTTTGAATAGACAGTTACTGAATGACTTTTGATATTTATTTCTTTAAATTTGTTAACTTGTCGGACCAACATGCCTTTCAAATTCTGAAACTATTTAATTTGTCATGTTTTCAGTTACGTCTCTCTCTACATAACAACATTCTTCTATTATAGACCTACAGGGTGTCCACAAAGTATTACCCTCGTTACGACATTAAATTATATTAAATCTAGTAAATTTACAAAAGAAGAGGTTTTAGTGGAATATGAGGGAAGTCATGAAGTTTTATTTACCATACTATTGAACTTCTACATGTGAGCCGTTGGTGGCATGAAGAAAATTTAAGCAATAATAACTGTTTTGCAGCAATTTTTTCAGTAATGGAAGCAAAAACGTTTCTTGTCATCACCAAGTAACTAAATTCATAATCTGCGAACACGAAGAACATCTAAACACTAATTGGTCTGCAGCATTTCTTTAGTAAAGAAAGCAAAAACGCTTCTTGTCATCACCAGGCAACTAAAATTCATAAACAACGAACTCTCAATGAAAGAAAATCACAAGCAATCCTAGTGGGACATCAACGTCTATTATGCAACATTACTCCTGCTCTTCCAGTCAAGTTAAACGACACAATAATCCCTTTTGCTTCCTGTGTTAAAAACCTTGGAGTTTACTTTGATACGCATTTAAACTGGAATAACCAAGTAACCCATATTACCATGCTACAATTCTTAAACATCATTCGAAAATTCCTTCCGCTATCACTCAAGAAAATACTAGTGGAAACACTAGTAATGCCCCACTTCGATTATTGTGATTCTCTACTGACTGACCTCAATGTCAACCAGTCGCAAAAATTACAACGTGTTCATAATTCTTGTGTTCGCTTCGTCTGCGATGTCCGTCGCGCTGACCACATTACCCCATCCTTCCAAACTCTAAACTGGCTACGGCTTAACGAACGTAGATATTTTCATTCTCTTGTTCTCCTTTTCCAAGTCCTTCACACTTCTACACCTACCTACCTTGCCTCCCGTTTCAGTTACCTGTCTTCATATCATAATCTCTTCACACGCACGCAAAATAGCCGCATACTAGCCATACCAACACATAAGATATCATCGTATTCATCATCATACACAATCTCGCTCTCGCGCTTGTGGAATACCCTACCCAGTGACATCAGAGACTGTCGGAATTTAGTAGCGTTCAAAAGCAAGCTTATTAAGCATTTTCTTACTGCGTAGAGTAGGTTTAATTTGTACTTAATCAATAAAAGAAATGCTTCTCTCTTCTTAACTTTTACAATAAACTGTCTAGCTTTTATTAATCAGTTAATCTTTTAGTACTTTGATTTCTATTGTATTTGTAAATTTAATATTAATTGTAATTATAATTATAATTGTATTCTTAATATTGTAATTGTAATCTCCTGGTAGAGGGGAAGAGAAGACCTGATGGCCTTATCTCTACCAGGTTAAATAACTAAATAAATAAATAAATAAATAAATTAATTAATTAAACACGTATAAAATCTATGCACTAATTTGTTCTGCAGCTAAAACGTTTCTTGTCATCATCAGGAAACCAAAATTCATAATCCATTTATTAATATTCAAAATGTAAATTTAGGCGTACCACAAGGTACTGTTTTAGGGCCAATTTTATTTTTCATGTTATGTAAATGATTTTTTCCTCTGATTGAGGTTCTGGCTGATATGTACGTCTATTATCAGGCAGTACATCTCACTTGACGAGATGTGTCAGAGGAAGAGCAATTGTTTTTATACATCTGAAGTCTGGCTAGTGTAATATGTAGCTAATCGACGATGTATGCAATGGAGGGGAAAAGAAACAGGACACCCCACACCATTATCTACTGGCCTAGTTATCTCATAAATGCTGTCGTCTTGAAATCACTTGTGAGGTTCAGACCTGTCTTCGGACAGTTGACTAAACAACAACATGACTTCTTAAAATTTAATTTAGGAAAATTTAGTGGCACTCTATATTCATATACTGATGAAATAGTTGTAAATCTTAGCGGTGTACCTAACCTGGACTAGTGTATACGAAAATGCAAATAATGGCATAAATGTTATTAAAATAAGCTACCATCAATGGCTTTCCTTTATAAATTTCAGTAGTCTCTCGAAGGTAAGCCTATACATTGAACTGGAAGTCTTCGAGTGGTATTTATCTATGTTACGTAGTCCGCTGTGACGTCACGTCACGTACACATGTTGGCGCGAAGCAAGAGTGTCGAGTACATGCACAAATATTATTGCAACATTTAATACAACTAAAAACATATAAATACAAATACATGACATAACATTATTCAACGGTAAATTGGGAACCGAAGTTCCCCTGTTTATTTTAGTTGTTTGTTGTTCACGTAAGAACAGTGAAATATACCACCGTCTCAGCCAGTCATACACATCGGCCGCACACTCGGTGCCCTGCACTTCTCAAGTTAAGGACCCGCAGTAGCTGGGCGCCAGACACATTCACGATAAAAGCTTCGAATGGACAACCCACCGGAATGCAAGGTAAAGGCGGCGCTAATTGGGAGATTCACAGCAACAACTTCACTCACGGCTCTTTTTTTTATATACGTGTCTGGGGCTGGCAGAACCAGTTAAGAAATTTTGACACTTTCTTAACCGCCACATTTAAGAATACTCCCTGTGAAACCTCTCCCCCCTTTCTGGGGGCCTCCAGATCTTGGAAACGTTCCCTGAATATAAAACGTCTCCAGACTCCATTCTTGTTGCTTTTAGTCTACCTTCTTTAAAGATTAAAATGCCTACATCACTATTACGCACTTCGCACTCCGTGCCTACAGAGCAGAAACCACCGCCTAGTACCAGACACGTGTCATTCACTATTCACTTTGATAATAATAATAATAATAATAATAATAATAATAATAATAATAATAATAATAATAAATAATCTACAATACAAACATTCCTTGAAAAATAAAACACTAGGCCTATATTATTATTCATTTGGACTGTAAAAATAAATGTTTAGGTCTATGTAAAGATTAATTTTTGGTCCTACAGAATTTATGTCAGAGACTTTCGGACATTGTCTAGTTTCAAAAATAAATTAAAATTACACTTTGTCAATTCAGATTCCTTTCAGTTATAAGCTCTTTTCTCTGCGATAGTTTTGTAAAAATATAGGCTATATATTTCTTTCCATCCTTTCCCCTTTTTGTTCTCTTTATCGGCCGATGAATTTATTAGCATAGCCATTTTATTGTGAATTTTATTTGAATTTAATATTCCCATTTCTTTTCTTTATTATTATTATTTTATTACATTCCATTTTGATATATGCTTCCTTACTTTTTTCCATATTAACCATTTGTACCAAATGAGTTGCTTTCACTATAGTCCAATGTATTTTACTTTCTTTTTTTTTTCTATTATGGTATTATTTTCATGTTGTTTAGTGTCGATTTTATTATGCTATTATTATTATTTTTTTTGTAATATGTTAGTATTCTGTTCTTTAACTTTTTGTTAAATTTAAACTGCTTGTATACTTTGTGACCTGGTAGAGTGTAAGAGAAGGCCCTATGGCCTTAACTCTGCCAGTATAAATAAAGAATTACTATTATTATTATTATTATTATTATTATTATTATTATTATTATTATTATTATTATTATTTCAAGTAGAATGCATCTAATATAACTGTTTTTTACAAATTCTAACGTTCAGCTTTTTTGAGAGCATACTGAATAACAAAACCTTCTCAACCGAATAATAACAGGCATTTCCCATATTTATTCTGCGTTTAATTTCCTCCCGAGTGTCATTTATATTTGTTACTGTTGCTCCAAGATATTTGAATTTTTCCACTTCTTCAAAGGATAAATTTTCAATTTTTCTATTTCCAGGTCGTACAATATTCTGCTCACAAGACATAATCATATATTCTGACTTTTCGAGATTTACTTCCAAACCTATCTATCTCTTTACTTGTGTCAAGTAAAATTCCCCAATAGTTTGTGTATTTTCTCCTAACATATTCACGTCATCCGCATAAACAAGCCGGTGATGTAAGCCGTTCAATTCCAAACCCTGCCTGTTATCCTGGACTTTCCTAATGGCATATTCTAGAGCAAAGTTAAAAAGTAAAGGTGATAGTGCATCTCCTTGCTTTGGTCCGCGGTGAATTACAAAAGATCAGACAGAAACTGGCCTCTACGGACTCTACTGTACGTTTCACTGAGACACATTTTAATTTATCGAACTAGTTTGTTGAGAATACCAAATTCAATAAGAATATTATGGGTATATAAAACCGAATCACATGCCTTTTTTAAATCTATGAATAACAAAAATACTGTACCCTTATACTTCCATTTTGTGAACAATAATAATAATAATAATAATAATAATAATAATAATAATAATAATAATAATAAACCATGTAAAGTGATGATATCCACAATTACATTCCCAGCGAACGTACATAGGCCTATCAAATCTCCACATCGCTCATATAATTGTAGTCTATGTAAGCCTGAACTACGTATATTGAGTAAGTCTACTTACTATAACAGTTTCAGCGGAATACTGTCGCAGTTCAGCAAAGATGAGAGGTTATTCTTACCTGAAAATAAAAATAAATATATTCATTATTGGTATATTACAAGGTTGGGAAGTGCTTTTACAAAATCGAGAAAAAGTTTAAAAAACGAGCAGAGAGAGTTTTTCAATTTCCGAGATTTTCTAATGCACTTCACAAACATGTATTGTAGAACATTTTTTTGCACGATCATATTTTATTTTATTGAAAATGCAATATATTTGGCATTGAAACTTTATGGGAATATTATTCCAAAGCCTTAGCAAAATTGCGCTGTAATGGTAACTAAGTAACAATGGATCTATTTCAGTAGGCCTATAGTTTTATGTTATGAAGAATGGTATCCCTAGCAACAAGTTTATGTGTGGGAATCCTAACTTTTAAGGTCTAACAATAATAGCTGTAAATACAGCAAAAAAAACATGATCGTGCAAAAAATAATTTCTCTCGTCAGTATAAAATGCACAGTGCAGCAACTCCTCCACATAAATTTGAAAACAGATAGTCCTAATGGACGGAAAGGAGCTGAGAAGGAGATTTTAAATTTGGATCTTACGATTGAAATACCAACACATGTGTAACACCAAAACAAAAATCATGCATTCATTATACTCAATTATAATTTATTATTGGATCAGGCGAATATGAAAATATTTTGAACAGTAATCTCAATATAGGTTTTGATTTATCTAGACAAAATCAAAATTTGAGTGAGATTTAATTGACTATTGCACGATTAGCAGAAAGTATATGAAGATTAGAAGAAATAAAGTGTTCTAATACAATAATATATTAATTTACTTACTAAATCCTATTTCACTAATGTTAGCTTCTCCAAAAACTTTGAACTAAGCGGTAAACAAATAAATGTCGCAAAGCATGTTTTATAGTATCGTAAAGAATTTGCAGTTTGAAATGTTGGCAAACAAAGAAACAAATGGTAGGGACGTGATGAAAACAGAAGAAAGTATAGAAGATTAGAAGAAATAAAGTACTCTAATACAATAGAATATTGACTTACTAAAATTCTATTTCACTAATGTTAGCTTCAGCAAAACGTTTGAACGGAACTGCCATTTTCAGTTGACTATTATGAGATAAACAAATGACGATCGTAAAGCATGTTTTAAAGTACCGTAAAAAATTTGCAGTTTGAAATGTTGGCAAATAAACAAATGCTAGGGAAGTGATAAAAACAAACAAATGCTAGAGCAGTGATAAAAATAAACAAATGCTAGGAAAGTGATAAAATTATATCGATAAACAGACATGATTGGTTGAAACACGTCTTTCGTACCGTTTTATTTGTCAAAAGTAGTATGACGTAGTAAAAGTGTAATAGTCATTTCAAAATTATTTAGAAGATATCATAGCATTAGATAATTGTAGAAAAAAAGAGAGAAACAGAATTTTCTAGGGAAAACGCACACATAGTAAAAAAAAAAAAAAAAAAAAAAAAGTGACAGGAGATTTGAGGAAATCTCTATGATTACGTTTATAAACGAATTGGGGTAATGGCATTAGGATAAATAATTACAATTTACTGTAAGATGCCATGATTATGTCTCGTGACCAAAATATAGTGTGAAATGGAAACATAAAAATTGACAATTATCCTTCGAAGAGGTGGAAAAATTCAAATGTCTTGGAGCAACAGTAACAAATATAAATGACACTGGGGAGGAAATTAAACGCAGAATAAATATGAGAAATGTCTGTTATTATTCGGTTGGGAAGCTTTTGTCATCCAGTCTGCTGTCAAAAAATCTGAATGTTAGAATTTATAAAAGAGTTATATTACCGGTTGTTCTGTATGGTTGTGAAATTTGGACTATCACTTTGAGAGTGGAACAGAGATTAAGGGTGTTTGAAAATAAGGTGCTTAGGAAAATATTTGGGGCTAAGAGGGATGGAGTTACAAAAGAATGGAGAAAGTTACACAACACAGAATTGCACATATTGTATTCTTCATCTGACATAATTAAATCGAGACGTTTGAGATGGGCAGGGCATGTAGTACGTATGGACGAATCCAGAAATGCATATAGTGTGTTAGTTGGGAGACTTGAGGGGAAAAAGACCTTTGGCGAGGCCGAGACGTAGATGGGAGGATAATATTAAAATGAATTTGAGGGAGGTGGGATATGATGATAAAGAATGGATTAATCGTGCACAGGCTAGGGACCGATGGCGGGCTTATGTGAGGGCGCCAATGATCCTGCAGGTTCCTTAACATCCATTTGTAAGTAACTGTAAGATGCCAACAGGGTCTACTGAAGCCTACTCCATTATTAATGAATTTTGTTTCTGTTATTACACGAAAATCACTTACGATCAATCTACTATTCTTCATGAGATTTTTAGATCTGGACTCGGAATAAATCACAGGACGCATGAATAGAAATTCCGAAACAAATTCCTTTTCATTGTGGTGCAAGAGATTTCTGACTATTGCCTCACGTGCATCATATACCAAGGTCTAACAGCTTGTAGACGACCGAGAAATATGAGTCCTTGAACCCCTCTCCCCTCCCCAGCCCGCTTTAAACGGCCTCTGGCTCAATCCCTCTTTTCATAAGTGGAATTTTCAGCAGGCATATATCAATTTAATTAAAAGTTGTGCGTTTTATTGGTGACATTAATATCTTGCCGTCCGCCGTGGACTGACCACGACTCTGTCTGTTTCTTCTTTTTCCGAGTGTAACCCGCTGAAATGACGCGATAATTAAGCGTAAGGCGAGTCCTCACTCCAGTAAGTCATTTGAACGTCTTATCCCAGTAAGGAATGTTGCTCCTTGGGATCATAGCAACGGCCGTTTCATCGTGTACATGTCTTCATTTAGCTCAAATCAACTGGGTTGAATTCCTGAAAAGAATCTCGCTTCCTTTTTGAATATGTATTGCTAAAAGACGTCCTTTAAATACACATTTTACATTTTTAATAAGAAATCTCAGTAGGCCTATTCAAAACGGTGTTCCACAAGACCGAAGACACTTGGCTTTTGATCTAGCGTTAATAAGGGCAATGAAAATTTTAAACATTTCTTTGAGAGCTGAATCAAATTAGCGAAATGCTACACACGGAAACTTAATGGTCCTTTAATTTAAGTTATTTCTGTGGTAATGTATTCACCCCTTATAATATGTAACCGCACTATATTTTGGAAGATTTGGCGTCGGAAATTTAGTAAATACAGAAAATTATAAACCTGAAAATATACTTTTAACGAATTAAGACTAAGTTTTTGTAATTTCTACAATTGAAGCGTTGGGACGAATAACGATCTATGTCACAATTTTTCAAAATCGAATTTTTAATGGAATAATGCTCTGTATAGTCTTACACAGCTGTCACAAAAATTGTCACCCTTAGCCTCTGTTGCCGTCTCAAAGTGAGAATATGGGGCAGAAACATGGGCATTACGACGAAATGAAGAGAAACGAATAGAAGCATTTGAAATGTGGATATGGAGAAGGATGGAGCGTGTGAAATGGACAGAATAACAAATGAAGCCGTGTTGGAAAGAGTGAGTGAAGAAATAATGATGCTGAAACTGATAAAAAAGAGAAAAAGGAATTGGTTGGGTCACTGGCTGAGAAGAAACTGCCTACTGAAGGATGCACTGGAAGGAATTGTGAACTCGAGAAGAGTTCGGGGGAGAAGAAGATATCAGATGATAGACGACATTAAGATATACGGATCATATTCGGAGACTAAGAGGAAGGCAGAAAATAGGAAATTTTGGAGAATGCTTGGTTTGCAGTGAAACACCTGCCCATGGGCAGGGCACTTTAAGTATGTATGTATGTATGTATGTATGTATGTATGTATGTATGTATGTATGTATGTATGTATGTATGTACACTGGTGGCCATAATTCTGGAAACTTTTTGTTTTTGTACTGAATTATTATAACATTTGTGTTGATTCACAGATTTATACAATTGAAAATGTTATTCGTGACTGACCCGTTGATTATGGGGTTATAATAAAGGTATTATATTAAATCCTAAATATTTTAATAATAAATAATTACCAAGTGGAAATTATGTTCTTGTCGTTTAAGATCTAAATATTAATTTCAGATTTCATTATAATTTCCCATTATTTACTGTAATAAAAATTAGTCCATTGTCGAGTTTAAGATTATTGTATCTCTTTAGAAAATTTCCTTCGATCTTTCAGTGCTAATCGACAAATCTGCCTCACATCTCTTGGACTTACTTTAGGTTTTCTACTAGTCCTAAGTGTTGTTTTACGAGATTTTGTGGATTTGTACTTCTGCCATACCTTCTGGACGCCAGACACTGTAGCACCATTACCAAGTTTTCTTGCAATTTCCTTGATTGTGTAGCCTTCTTCTCGAAGTGTGACTGCCCTAGAAGGTGTTCAGTCCTTTCGTGGAGCCATTGTGATAAAATGATCAATAAAGTTTGTTGTAAAGCAATCAGGTGTTCACCTAACGAAATCTTAAGTCAGACAACTGGTAGAAACACACTAATAATGTCCACATTTTATGATAACATTGCTCAACAATGCTTCTACCGATCAACAATAATCTTAAAATCAACACTGGACTAGTTTTTATTGCAGTAAATAATGGGAAATTATAATGAAATCTGAAATTAATATTTAGATCTTAAACGACAAGAACATAATTTCCCACATAGTAATGATTATTTATTGTTAAAATATTCAGGATTTAATATAATACCTTTATTATAACCCATAATTAACGAATCAGTCACGAGTAACATTTTGAATTGCATAAATCTGTGAATCGATGCAGATGTTTTAATAATTCAGTACAAAAACAAAACGTTTCCAGAATTATGGCCACCAGTGTATGTATGTATGTATCGGAGACATTTTGTTTTCATGGCAACGCGAAACAATTGTTTTAATAGTTTATTCTTTTTATAAAATAAGATTTCAACTCGATAGAATGTCAGCCAGTGTATTCAGTTTGCTAATAAACAACATAATCACAGAAACAATCGGCACTCGATTTGGAAAAAGACTGAGCGGAATCCAGGAGCGTTATGGCAGTTTTAGTAATGATAGAAAATCCCCCACAACCCGGAATTGAGGCGAGGTCCTTCCAGTCCGTAGACACTAATAATTGAGCTACCCACCAGCCATTCTGTGGTTCAAGGACTGACATATGCTCGTACAAAAATACAAATCTTGTTCGATTATCGACATAGAAATTTACACCTCCCTTTCAAAGAGGCTGCCTGTGTTTCCATGGCAACACGAAACAACTGATTCAATTGTTTATTCTTATATACATACGATAAGCTTTGAGTTCCAGAGAACGTCAGTCAGTGTATGCGGTTGCTAACAAATAACACAATCTGAGAAACAAACTGCTGATATTACAAGCGAGTCGTTTCTTCTTTGTCTTATAAAGTAGCCATTGTTCAGCAGACAACTGCGCATGTATGCAGGAAAGAAAGAATGATATTTGCTCACAAAAGTTGTGGGAAGAAATCCTGTCACTCAGGACGTAAAAATAGAAAAGAAAACAAGGCTGAAGGGTGATTAGTCACGATTTTAAATTATGTGTGACGTGGCGCAGTGATTGGAAGCTTTGTGTCACATCTTTGTGATTGCCAAACTTTTTTCTTTTCATTTCTTTTTCCTTTTATTTTGGCGCCTAACAGTGTTGCCATCATTACCGAATATTTCATGTGTGTTTGGAAATTCTGGTGACGCATCTTTGAGGTTGCGATGCTCTCGCACTGAAGTCCCAGGCTTCGAGGTCTTGCCTCATTCACAGAACCTTCAGCATCATTCTTCCACTTCTGAATTGCTAGTATGTTCGCAGATTTAACTGGAATGTTAAAGCCGCATCTCTGACCTTGCGTGGTAGATACGGTCATGGTTTCGAACCCCTCGTTGGGCACCACAATTTTTCCATTCTGAGCGCGAGTTACCACGTTTTCGTACGGAGAAGTGAAAATGACATGCTAACCACATACCATGTAAGTCCCTCCACGTGTTTGTGTAGTGTGTGAGATTGATATTACCCGAAAACTAATCAAGACAGAACCCTAGGGTAACACAACAAAAAAGGTAGATTTACCACTATACCACCACCACCACCACCACCACCACCACCACCACCACCACCACGACCAGCACCACTGTATATTAATAACTGTAGGGGAGAGTCGGGTAGTATCGGACATCGGGTAGTATCGGACAGTGAGTTTCTTCCATCTACCACCATATGGTAGTACCTGAATGACATGGTTACGTTTCTCTATGCGACATCACAGAAACGTAACCATGTCAATCAGGTACTATCATCGTGTGGTAGATGAAAGAAACTCACTGTCCGATATTACCCGATGTCCGATACTACCCGACTCTCCCCTAACTATAGTAGTAGGTTCCAACCAGTCTCGAACTGCTGACTAAACATACAGTAGGACCCAAAATAGCTATGAATGTGTATCTTTGAACTACTTTAATTGTCTACCAAACAATGTCAAAGATGCACTGTTTAAAAGGATCACTATATCTCCTCTGCTGACAAAACCTCTTTATAGCGTCCAAAAATTGAAGAGTACTTTATAAATTTTAATTTCGTGTCATTTATTTATTCCACGTTGCTGTACAATGTAATGTGTGTGGCAATAGAAATTACTACTGTTAATGCTGATGCTACAAATAGTACTACTTCTATCTCTGCTACAACTTCTGTTACAATGCAACTGCAAAATTGCTCATTCTGCAACCTATATTATAATGCAACTACTAAAACTGTCTGTGCTACAACTTGTTACAATCTAACTGCAAAACTGCTCATTCTGCAACTTCTATTATAATGCAACTACTAACACTGTCTCTGCTACAACTTCTGTTACAATCCAACTGCAAAACTGCTCATTCTGCAACTTCTATTATAATGCAACTACTAACACTGTCTCTGCTACAACTTCTGTTACAATCCAACTGCAAAACTGCTCATTCTGCAACTTCTATTATAATGCAACTACTAACACTGTCTCTGCTACAACTTCTGTTACAATCCAACTGCAAAACTGCTCATTCTGCAACTTCTATTATAATGCAACTACTAACACTGTCTCTGCTACAACTTCTGTTACAATCCAACTGCAAAACTGCTCATTCTGCAACTTATATTATAATGCAACTACTAGCACTGTCTCTGCTACAACTTCTGTCACAATCCAACTGCAAAACAGCTCATTCTGCAACTTCTATTATAATGCATCTACTAAAACTGTCTCTGCTAAACTTCTGTTACAATCCAACTGCAGAACTGCTCATTCTGCAACTTATATTATAATGCAACTACTAGCACTGTCTCTGCTACAACTTCTGTTACAATCTAACTGCAAAACTGCTCATTCTGCAACTTCTACTATAATGCAACTACTAGCACTGTCTCTGCTACAACTTCTGTTACAATGCAACTGCAAAACTGCTCCTTCTGCAACTTCTACTATAATGCATCTACTAAAACTGTCTCTGCTAAACTTCTGTTACAATCCAACTGCAAAATTGCTCCCGATGGAACTTCTATTGTAATGTAACTACTAAATTTTATCTGCTACAACTTTAACATAATGTAACTATTTAAGCTGCTCCCGCTACATCTTGTGTTATTCTGTAACTACGCAAATTTTCTCTTTCTATAACTTCTATTAAAATTAAACAAAAATTGTCCTCTAAACAACTAGTATTATCACTGCAACTATTGAAATTGCTATTCCTATAACTTTAGCTACTATTCCTTATTTGAACCATTGCTGCGTCCCATGCAATAGAAGGCATATATCCGTCTCTCCCTATGCTAAAATTACGTCTTAGCAATTACAGCCTGTACAGTATTCCGTGAAGTTGTTGCCGTCAGCGGTTGATCCATGCTGTCTGGCGTCAACAGCTCCCACATCGGCATGTTCGTGTAATCAGAACTGCCGGCTTAGGGCCGCGTGTTACGGAATTGCAATTTACGTATGACCACTTCTGAAGATGAGAACGTCGCCTCCCGCCCGCATTTTTCATCACGTTATTTATCGAATCGATTCCGTTTCTGGCGACCGCTCAAATAAGGAAGAGAGTTGTAATTTGTGGAAGTGGCTGCTGAACTCTAGCCAGCAATATACTTCTGGTAATTTGAATGCGACCCGTGCTGGCTGCGGACTGTAATTGATAACTGTTTGTTCATTAGGCGCAGCCCAGACGGCTCTGTCGGCTGCACGACGGGCTACGGGATCGCGACCAGGTGAAGGCAAGATTTCTACTTTTCATATTAGGTGTAACGAGGAAGATATTGTAACTTAGGCATAATGCAAGAAAAGAAAGTAACATCGATCACACAAATGTACGCTTTCAGTGGTTGTAATAGACAAATACATTAGAAGACCTCCAACTCAATGTATACGATCAAGAGACTATTCAAATTATAAATGAATGTTACTCCCAGGTGGCAAAAATCGCAAATACATTTCATGTTACATAGCCTGATCGCTATTAGCAGCAGCAGCAGCAGTAGTAGTAGTGGTAGTAGTAATAATAGTAGTAGCAGAATTTTCCATATTATTCTCCGAAGAGTAAGAGTGCACAATAATTCATCAGTTTAAAAGAAATTTAGATGTTTGGGACAGTATTTTCTTATTGCTTTAATTTACAACCCTTTATAACCTGCTATAGTTATCTAGCGTCTGAGTGAAATGGAGACAATAATGTCAGCGTCCAGCGCCGAAAGTTACCCAGCATTTCCTCTTAATGGGTTGAGGGAAAATCCTGGATGAACCTCAACCAGATAACTTTGAACTCGAGCGCTCTTGTTTCACTGTCAGACGAGCTAACCGTTAGTCTACATGGGTGGAAATGGTTAACCACAATATGCAAACGACATATAGGCCTATGATTTTAGGTTTAACACATGCATATGAATATAATTGTTGAACATCGAAATGGATGATAACACATTCTCTCTGCTGTTCCCGATCTGTTCACATGAGTGACCTGTGTCTAATATTCAAATATAACAGGATCGCCAACATCTAATGTCTGACCAGCTGAAGTGGCTAATGCATCTACTTTGAGCCCGACTGAAATTCTAAAACAGCTACACAAAAAAGGTGGTTTTATACTTCAATAATAATAATAATAATAATAATAATAATAATAATAATAATAATAATAATGTTATAAAATTGGCAAATACTGTAAATAATTGTTATTCACAATATTTGTTTAACATTGTCAGGTTGGCAACACTAGTATCCCCCCCATTATTTTCATTGGAACACAGCTAGCAACACTCCGTTCCCATTGCGGCAAATTGACGAACTTCGATGATTATACACCTTGCATCAGAAGTAGGGCTCGAAAGTTGATGAAATAACTTTTATCCATGACCATAACGAAAAACATGCCTTTACTAAATACTTTTGCGTTTGTAAAGTAGGCTTTTATTCAACATTACTTTATTTCACTAGTGATATAAAGACTTTACCTCACAGTTTGAACTTTATCTCACAGTTCATTAGTAATTTCCTAGTACCCGGGTACACACGTATACTTTTCCATTGAACTATTACTCAAGAAGTTAATATATTAGTTACTAGATGTCACTACCTCTACTTCTTTATTACCATTTCTTAAATATACATACACTCAATCTCCTTCTCTTTTCTCTATCTGCTACGTCGTAATTTGTACATTACATCCGTATCTAATATGTATCTTTTTAAAATTTTGTAATAATTTACCTTTTGGGATGCGAGGAGACTTGAACCTACGAAGTTGGGTTTATAGGATTTTAAAACAACACGCGTTAGCCAACTGAGCTAAACAGACACGATGATTAATTAAATTTTAATATTCCTCTTAAGTTTACAGAAGTAAAATGTGAAATTATTTTAATCACAATAGTTCCGTGAACACTTCTAAATAATCCCTGAAACTTCAAAAAGACGAAAATACACGTTTAAAGTGAAAAAATATATATTGAAATTATATAATTAATTATAATTTGTTATTTATCCAAAGCCTTAGATACCATTCTTTACTAATCATGGCCTCCTACATCATGACCTACCCAGTAACGTATTGATTCTAAAATCCATGCCATGATATGTGATTACATGAGGACTTATTTTCAACATATTTTCTTTTATAAAACATAATTTTTCGTTATGGTCATGGATAAAATTACGTATGGTACTTGTGAGCGTGATCTTTATTGCACTTACCTCACAAGTACCATAAATAACTATTTTCTGAGATATCACAAATAATGCAGGATGCAATACGAACTTGTTTCATTTCAACACAAACTACACTTAGGGACAAAAAAAAACCGGACACTTTAATATTCGCTGGTATTTTGCAAAACATTATCTTCTCATACAATATTATGGTAGCCATCTGTTGTTATGGAGACGTGTACTCGTATACATTGTTGATTGTTTTTTGTTTTAAAAACAAGCCATTACAACCAAATATTCCAATTTTCCTTTCGGAGTCTCAGCTATAACAATTTTGTCTCAACCATTTTATGCTTCATTATCGTTATCATTCGTTATTTCTTTATTTTTACATTTTCTGAGTTTAAGTGGGGTTGTAACATTTGTCTTAAAACAAGATGCGATCCGAATATGTGGCTCGAGCTGTAGCCCTTTACGATGATGGACGCAGTGTACGTTACATTGCAAATGTTATGAATATGGCTAGAAGCACAACCCATGATGCCATAAAACGGTATAGAGAGACCCTAGAATATACCAGAAGACCAGGTTCGGGTCGTCCAAGAGCTACAAATCCAAACGAAGACAGGTATATGGTGTTGAGAGTTCTTAGGGAGTGCAACCTGCCAGCTACTAGTGTAGCCCAGCAATTTGTTAACATGCATGGACGCCCAATTTCGGCCAAAACAGTTAGAAGGAGGTTGAAAGCAAGTGGACTGATATCAAGTAGACCTGCAACTGGTCCCAGACTTCTCAGGATGCATCGAGTTGAACGACTGCGTTTTGCAAATGATCACAGGGATTGGAGAAATAGACAGTGGAGCTGTGTTCTGTTCACCGATGAGTCCCGTTTCAATCTGTGCTCACCTGATGGACGTGAAAGAGTTTGGAGAAGGAGGGGAGAACGATTTTCACAGTGTTGCATTTCCGAAAATGTGCCGTATGGAGGTGGTGGAGTGATGGTTTGGGCAGGAGTGTGTACGGATGCTCGTACAGAGTTGGTTTTTGTTGAAAATGGAAGACTAACAGCTGATAGGTATATAAATGAATGTTTGGCTGATCATGTTGTGTCATTTGGCCAATTTGTAGGCGATAATTTTGTTTTAATGCATGATAATGCACGGCCGCATATTGCCCATGCGGTCGGAGATTATCTCCAAGAAGTGGGAATCCATGTTCTTCCATGGCCAGCAAGGAGTCCAGACATGAACCCAATTGAACACGTGTGGAACATGCTGGGACGGCGTGTTAAGAATAGACGACCGAGACCAGAATCGTTACAAGAGCTGAGGTGAGCACTTGTCAAAGAATGGGAACTTATTCCTCAAGAAGACATTGCTAACCAAATTGAGAGCATGCCAAGACGTATGAATGCAGTTATTCAAGCCAGACGGGGTAATACCCGTTACTAAAAAGAGTTTTTAATGTTTAAGGCACCATAAAATGAAAAAAACAGTTAAACCAAACGATGCCATAGTTATACGCCCTTTGTAATTTTTTGCAAATTTTCCCATCAGAGATATTTTTTCAAATGTTGTCGTATAAGGTGCTAAATGAAACATTATTTTGTTTAAATGGGTTTTGTTTCATTTTGAAATAATTGGCAACAAAATACAAGCAAATATAGAAGTGTCCGGTTTTTTTTTGTCCCTGAGTGTATTATAACCTACTTTTAGTCTGAATTTTTCGGTCTCTTATTACCTATTTGCCATTTTTATAGGAAACGTTCTACTTTTGTTGCATTTTTGCCCTTTTTTGCTTATGAACGGATTTTGTTTTACGCTGTAGTCGTAGTCTATATTCGAGAACCTACTGCAGATTACTTACGCAATTCGATTGCGTCTTACAAGAATTTTCCTTATGGTTGCATCATCCTTGACTCCTGATCACGTGTGTTACATGCTTCCCCCCCCCCCATTAAACGCAACAAAACAAATACTGCAGCCGCAGTGCTTGCAGTCAGCGAATTGTATCACATAAGTGAAGACGTAAAAATGCCGAAATTAAAACAAAGCAAAGATTTGTTTTTTTGCGACAGTTAATGACTGAGTTTGGTGACAAAGTATTTTCCACAGATGGAAGTATACTGTTATCTCGAAGTTAAGTTGTTCTAGCAATGACGTTTCTATATAAAAAAATGAAAAATGTATATCAATTAGGAACAAATTTCAAATTATACCATCCTCTCCAACATTTGCGGGCCATTTTTTTTTTCGAGAACTAATCTCGAAGTAAAGTTGTTATAGCAATGACATTTCTAAATACAAAACAAAATGAAAAATGTACTTCAATCAGAACAAATAATTCTACCATTCTCTCCAACATTTAGGCTCCAATTTTTTTTCAATATCTAATCTCGAAGTTAAGTTCTTGTACCAATGACATTTCTACATACAAAAAAATGAAAAAAAAAAATGTACTTCAATTGGAAAAAAGAATTCTACCATTCTCTCCAACATTTAGGCTCCAATTTTTTTTCAATAACTAATCTAGAAGTTAAGTTCTTGTAGCAATGACATTTCTACATACAAAAAAATGAAAAAATGTACTTCAATCGGAAAAAAGAATTCTACCATTCTCTCCAACATTTAGGCTCCAATTTTTTTCAATATCTAATCTCGAAGTTAAGTTCTTGTAGCAATGACATTTCTAAATACAAAACAAAATGAAAAATGTACTTCAATCAGAACAAATAATTCTACCATTCTCTCCAACATTTAGGCTCCAATTTTTTGTCAATATCTAATCTCGAAGTTAAGTTCTTGTAGCAATGACATTTCTACATACAAAAAAAAAAAAATAATAATGAAAAAATGTACTTCAATTGGAAAAAAGAATTCTACCATTCTCTCCAACATTTAGGCTCCAATTTTTTTTTCAATATCTAATCTCGAAGTTAAGTTCTTGTAGCAATGACATTTCTACATACAAAAAAATGAAAAAATGTACTTCAATTGGAAAAAAGAATTCTACCATTCTCTCCAACATTTAGGCTCCAATTTTTTTTCAATAACTAATCTCGAAGTTAAGTTGATGTAGCAATGACATTTCTACATACAAAAAAATGAAAAAATGTACTTCAATCGGAAAAAAGAATTCTATCATTCTCTCCAACATTTAGGCTCCAATTTTTTTTTTCAATAATTAATCTCGAAGTTAAGTTCTTGTAGCAATGACATTTCTACATACAAAAAAATGAAAAAATGTACTTCAATCGGAAAAAAGAATTCTATCATTCTCTCCAACATTTAGGCTCCAATTTTTTTTTCAATAACTAATCTCGAAGTTAAGTTGATGTAGCAATGACATTTCTACATACAAAAAAATGAAAAAATGTACTTCAATCGGAAAAAAGAATTCTACCATTCTCTCCAACATTTAGGCTCCAATTTTTTTTTTCAATAATTAATCTCGAAGTTAAGTTCTTGTAGCAATGACATTTCTACATACAAAAAAAATGAAAAAATGTACTTCAATCGGAAAAAAGAATTCTACCATTCTCTCCAACATTTAGGCTCCAATTTTGTTTTTCAATAACTAATCTCGAAGTTAAGTTCTTGTAGCAATGACATTTCTACATACAAATAAATGGAAAAATGTACTTCAATCGGAAAAAAGAATTCTACCATTCTCTCCAACATTTAGGCTCCAATTTTTTTTCAATAACTAATCTCGAAGTTAAGTTCTTGTAGCAATGACATTTCTACATACAAAAAAATGAAAAAATGTACTTCAATCGGAAAAAAGAATTCTACCATTCTCTCCAACATTTAGGCTCCAATTTTTTTTCAATATCTAATCTCGAAGTTAAGTTCTTGTACCAATGACATTTCTACATACAAAAAAATGAAAAAAAAAATGTACTTCAATTGGAAAAAAGAATTCTACCATTCTCTCCAACATTTAGGCTCCAATTTTTTTTTTCAATAATTAATCTCGAAGTTAAGTTCTTGTAGCAATGACATTTCTACATACAAAAAAATGGAAAAAATGTACTTCAATTGGAAAAAAGAATTCTACCATTCTCTCCAACATTTAGGCTCCAATTTTTTTTTTTCAATAATTAATCTCGAAGTTAAGTTCTTGTAGCAATGACATTTCTACATACAAAAAAATGAAAAAATGTACTTCAATCGGAAAAAAAGAATTCTACCATTCTCTCCAACATTTAGGCTCCAATTTTTTTTCAATAATTAATCTCGAAGTTAAGTTCTTGTAGCAATGACATTTCTACATACAAAAAAATGAAAAAATGTACTTCAATCGGAAAAAAGAATTCTACCATTCTCTCCAACATTTAGGCACCAATTTTTTTTTTCAATAACTAATCTCGAAGTTAAGTTCTTGTAGCAATGACATTTCTACATACAAAAAAATGAAAAAATTTACTTCAATTGGAAAAAAGGATTCTACCATTCTCTCCTACATTTAGGCACCAATTTTTTTTTTCAATAACTAATCTCGAAGTTAAGTTCTTGTAGCAATGACATTTCTACATACAAAAAAATGAAAAAATGTAATTCAATTGGAAAAAAGAATTCTACCATTCTCTCCAACATTTAGGCTCCAATTTTTTTTTCAATAACTAATCTCGAAGTTAAGTCGATGTAGCAATGACATTTCTATACGCAAAAAATGAAAAATTTATATCAATTACGAAAACATTGGCACATTTTACCTTCTTCTCCCCTTAACCCGCTGAACCACCGCTATGTTATTGGAGTTTCCTATCTGACCAGCTATTTGATCTGAAAACAAGTTAAGGAACACAGAAGATGTACTGTGTTGCAATGTAATTAGGGGATCCGACACTAGATGGGGTTGCACTCCACGTCGCAGGAAGTACTGCATACTTACAGATTGTTCTTATATAGGTCATCATTGATTGGAGCAGGCTTCAAACTGAAATAGCCCTCCCGGTACAAAATATCGTTATAAGATGTCAGAAGGAGGTGGGGAGGGCACCACGATATCAATACACTCTGCACAGCGTATGAGGGCAGCCTAGCATTGCAATCAATAAATACCAACCCGACGCTCGGCCTTGGGGGTTGGGGCGCGAGGGGGTGTTCTCCCTTCTACGACACAGTGGAACTAATATCGCAGCACCAGTAAGCCGGCGAGGAGCTATATATACGCCATTCTACTTAGTTATTGGTTATTAGCTATTAATTCAAAGCTGTGTATAATATGTGCCACGAATACACGTAGCGGTATAGACTGCCATACTTCGGACGAAATTAATTATAGGGCTATGTAACTGCGTACGCATTTTAAAGTAGGCCTAAAACCGGATGGTAGAATTTAATCGATATCACCCTACCCCCCCCCCTCCCCGACACCACCACCCCCACCCTTTCCTCAAGATAAATCATTCTGTAAGCTTTTGTCTTATACAAGTGCTAGCCCTTCCTGTTAAAACATTATATTCTCAGAAATAAAGTTAAAACATCTGTCTTTTATTTTTAACGCTCGTAAGTTGAACACATCTGCAAGCAGGAAGGTCGCAGGTTCGATCCCCGATGAAGGTATGGATATTTTTTTTGCATTGATATACGTTCTGTCCGTTGTCTATATACAGTAGAACCCCGATTATCCATCACTCTATCAACCGATTATTGAATTATCCAACTGTCTTTCTCTCTCTCTCTTTTTTTTTTTTTGCTAAAGAAATGTGCACATTATTATATTAGCACGTTCTTTCTAGATAGTGTTAGTACAAGCATTTACCCTTGCACAGTATGATCTAGTGAGTTGCAAGCTTACTTAAGGGGAGAGGATGGTATTTTTTGGTGAAAAATGAGTGAATTAAAAAAAAATCTTAAAATATTCTGGGATGTGTGTGGAATGCATAGCATAATATTTTGTGGGTATTTGTGCCCTTATCGAATGTTGAGTCGCCATTTTTAAACTTCCTTCGTTATGGATTTTTAAATTACTGGCCCACTTTTATTGTTGTTTCGGGTAAATTAAATTTTCAAAAAAAAAAAAAAATTTTTTTTTTCTTTAAAATACCCTTTGATATCTATGAAATGCATTGCATAACATTTTGTGGGTATTTGTGCCCTTATCGGATGTTGAGACGTCATTTTTAAACTTCCTGCGCTATGTATTTTTAAATCACACGCCCGCTTTTATCGGTTTCCAGTAAGTTCATTTTTTTTGCTACATTGCCAGACAAAAATGGATATAATTTCTAAACTATTAAAGATACATGCATGAAATTTAGAACACACATTCGTTGGACTATTAGGAAACTTTTCTCTGTAACAGAATTTTGTTAATTGATTTCATTTTAAAAATACGTCCGTTTGTTTGCAAGAAAGGAAATCAGAAACGTTTTATTACATTTTAATTGTTTATTTTACAAACATAGGAACTAATATCAAAATTCTGTTACAGACAGTTTGTAGAACATGCTTTTGCAAATACATTGCAAAACACTGTTTGAATCTATCTTTAAAAACGGTGTAGATATATCGGTTTCAGTACAATCCTGCATTGGGTATATTTTTTTCAAATTTGGGCCCCCAAATATATATTTTTTAAATATTTTTATTTGGTTGAGTTGCCACAGCTATGAGCTCTCTACATCCAAAAAATTAATATTTTACACCAAATAGGAAAAAAGTTTTAAAAAATACTATCCTCTCCCCTTAAGCTTTTTTAATTGGGTTATTTTACGACGCTGTATCAACATCTACGTTATTTAGCGTCTGAATGAAATGAAGGTGATAATGCCGGTGAAATGAGTCCGGGGTCCAGCACCGAAAGTTACCAAGCATTTGCTCATATTGGGTTGAGGGAAAACCCCGGAAAAAACCTCAACCAGGTAACTTGTCCCGACCGGCATTCGAACCCGAGCCACCTAGTTTCGCGGCCAGACGCGCTGACCGTTACTCCATAGGTGTGGACACTTAAGCTTACTTTATAGACCCCATAACGTACACATTATATGGTTCACCTCGCATCACAATACGAGACTAGAGTTACAACTGTGTGCAATTTAATAAAAATTAAGGATACAATATGTAACTCTACAACACGAGACCTCCACTAATCCTATCTTTCCACAGGCAGCCATTAAAATTAGTTTCCTTGCTCCTTAAAAACCCGTCCTTAACAACTAGCAGTGGCGTAGCATGAAATTGAGCAGGGGAAGCTAACTCAAGTTGTCTTTCATGCAATACGAGAAAACGTATTACAAAAATACAGTCTTAAAATAAATAGTAGTCAATTTCAAGTCAGAAGTCGAAGATTGGTTGGAACATCGTAAGTAATACCAATAAGGCATGACCTCAAATGATACGTAGTAAAATATGATTTCACGGTTTACACATATCTCTTAACAAATAGACACGCATACGTATAACATTAGCTCACTCCCTGTCATACTTAGAGAAATCACAATATTAGTATCATTACGTAAGTATGCGTCTGTCTTTTGGTTGTGTCCTTCATTGACAGCAAGGGAGTCGGTCATTTGTTTTTTAAATCACACTTTTGTTCGTAAGTCGGTCTTGATAATACAATTATCCTAAAAAAAAATCAAGTAAATTAGTGTCAGGAACTGTTATTTCGCTCATTATTTATTATATCAGCCACAGTGCACACTAACACTTCAACTGAACACAACTGACGAAAAGGGATAACTCGGAAACTACTTATTTTAAATGTTAAAGCTAGCTTCTTGCGATCCTTGCGACTAGGGTAGTTTAGTTAGAAAGGGATGGAAAATCTGCGGGGTGGATTACACAGAAGAAACCGGTCTGCTTGGAAGCTGGTGTGTGCAGGCTTTTTGTTTACTGCTGCATCACAAATCATCCTGAGCTGACGCATCGCAATATTTAACGCGAAAATATAAATTCTATTAAAATTAATAAATAATTTTCTCCATAAACTGCAGGTTTATTATGAAATTATTATTAACTGGGGAAGCTAAGCTTTTTAGCTTACACTGACGCTACGCCACTAACAACAGACTTAAATTAGTGAACTTCTGATCCTCTACTTAGCGTGCTAAATACAAAACCGTGAAGAAAAATACGAAAGTATCAGTATTATTCACTAAATTTACCAAAATCTTTCACGGTACGGATTATCCGATTTTTTCGATTAACCGTTCAGCTCCACCCCCTTCATTACCACGGATAATAGAGGTTCTACTGTAATTCTATATTAAAAAAAAAGGTTGTAAAAACAATTTTTGTTATTTTTTATTTTTTCTGTTGTCAAAATAGGTTGTAGGCCTACGTGTGAAGCTCAGTAACATACAAAAGTTGTACTATATCCAAATTCAAAGAGGAAGTAGACCCTAGTTAATGTACGAAATCACAGATGTCACTAGTAGTAGATGAAAAAAAAAATGTTTGTTGCCTCATGAAAAATTTTGTTTTGTGCACTTCGACTCTTTGTTGTTTACACTCTACAACAGGCATGCCAGAAATGAGACACTGAATGCGCAGTGTATGTGCGCGGGATCGCCAGTCTGTGCAGGTTGCGTCATTAACGTGTTGCTCTTACCACTTTTTAGCAGTAGAAGTGTACAAGAACCTATTTTGCACTTCTAGCGTTGGATTAAATTGACATTTGGACATTATAAACACACTTTGCGGAAGGAAAAAAAAAAACACAGTTATTGTCAGTGTCTATATTTGAGAATTGTAACACGAGCAACATTGGGCTTACTCAGTTATAATTTACAAAGCAGTGATTTGTAAAGCATCATTTATTAACATGATTTGTATACAGTATTTGAAGAAAATATAAATATTGCATTAAGTTCGAAACAACAAAAAACGAACACAGTATTTCATTTTACGTAGTAGGCTAGGTACTGATTATTTCAAAGTATTATTCTTTCATTGTTCGATAAGCATTATTGGAACCATTGGTACACAAAATGTTAAAGAAAATATTTTACTTCCAATTACATGCAATAGGACATTGTGACGTTTTTACACTGAAATCATTTCCTTGCTGTATGTCAACAGATTGATATTAATAAATTGGTTAAATTAAGGTTGAATTTAAATAATTTAAATATAGTTGAGAGCAAGTACCAGTTCAAATTATATATAGTAGATGTATCTTAAAACACCTGTGCTACCTTATTTGTCAAATTTTATTGTATATATGTATGTGTGTATGCTTTTCTAATTACTAGATTTCTAAATAATTCATCCATTACAATTTCATCAATCTCTGTATTATCTACTTTGCTAAATTTTATCTTGCTGATTGTGATGAGTGTTAGAGATATAATTAACATTCAATATTCCTTTGTATTAATAATTTGTACCATTACACAACTTCACTTACTAATTTTATGCTTAGATCTGACGTTCTTCGAGAGATATGCAATTAATTAGCATTTCCTCTTAATTTTATTTTATTTCGTAATAATTAATTTGCAGAACATATCTAATTGGCTTGTTCTTTCATCTCTTGACTATTTATAATGTACTTAGCTAGTTGTTTAATTAGCTTTATCTATAATAATATTGAGTTTGTAATTGTTTCTACTTTTAATGTTATATTTTGTAAACATTAATTTATTTGTACATTACTGAAGGATTCCTGTGTTTCTGACTGAGAGGAAAAGAAAACCCGACGCGAGACGGTCTTAACTTCGCCAGTATGAATGAATGAATTAATTAATTAATTAATGGATGAATGAGTAAGTAAATAAATAAATAAAATAATTAATTAAGCCTTCAGGGGGCTCATATACTTCAACTAAGACGCGAGCATGAAATTTTCTTAATTAAAAAAAATATATGGTATTATTAAAATGTTAATCGTAAACATTAACAGACTACAAAGCCTACATGGTCACAAAAATTAAAATAAAGTTATAACATTTAATTAATGATAAATACTGGGTAGATAGTATTATGGGAACGATACTAGTAAAAGGTAAAGGTAAAGGTATCCCCGTAACATGCCATGAAGGCATTTGGGGGGCATGGAGGTAGAGCCCCATGCTTTCCATGACCTCGGCACTAGAATGAGGTGGTGTGGTCGGCACCACGCTCTGACCGCCTTTTACCCCCGGGAAAGACCCGGTACTCAATTTTATACGAGGCTGAGTGAACCTCGGGGCCGTTCTGAAAGTTTGGCAACGAGAAAAAATCCTGTCACCACCTGGTATCAAACCCCGGACCTTCCACTCCGTAGCCAGCTGCTCTACCGACTGAGCTACCCGGCCGCCCCGAACGATACTAGTAAGGAAAATAAAATTCTTAAGTCATATTATTGAGAAGTGTTTGCAGTTTCTTTGGAACGCGAATTTGAAATCCAATTTGCTAGAAGATTTAAAGAACAAGGTGAGTAGATTAGGTCTAAGATGGTTATGGGAGGAAACTGAAGTAATGAATTTAAATGTAATTTGTAAAATCGTAATAGAGAGGTGTAACGAAATTACGAGACAGGAATTATACCAAAATCTCAATGAATTAAGAACATTAAGTAACTATAATGACATCAAAACGTCATGGGAACAAGAAGAATATGTCAGAATAAATAATAGGAAAGTGAGGATGGGCTTAGCTTGGTGGAGACTAGGAATATGGAAATTGAAAAACAGGAGGGGTACCATAGAGAAGGATATCTGTCCCCTTTGAAGCATGGAGAAGACGCGTTCCATATATTATTAGAATGTCAACAAACAGATAATACAAGGAAAAAGTGGATGAATAATAAAGTTTTGAATATGAATAGATATATAGCATATAAGAAAATATGTAGTGTAACTCATATAAGAAAGTTAAATAAATTGAGTAATTTTTAATGATAATGAAGATGATATGGGAAGAGAAAGTTAAAAGTGGTGGTATATTAAATTGATCTTGTAGTGTGTTTGTGTGTGTGTGTTTTTTTTGTTTCGTTTTTGTTTATTTTTTTTTTTAGTTGTGAGATTTGGCATAGGTGATTAAAATTGTTAAGTAAGGCAGATCTGGGGTAATATAGAATTGTAACAGGTCTGTCTTATAGACATATGATAGATGAATAAATATATCATATCATATCACATATCATATCATATCACATATCATATCATGTCATATATCATATCATATCACATCACATATCACATCACATCATATCATATCATATCATATCATATCATATATGAAGAGTCCACTGCAAGAATGATGGATGTCACTTTCTTGTCGAAAATGAACCAAGACTGTCAATGCATAGCTTAAGACATATAGAACGTACATAGAGAGTTTATATGGCATTAACACTGATAGTCATTGTCCAGTAATGATCGGAAAATCACAGTTAAGCTTTGAGCGCTAAGCATTTCAAACTTTCAATTGCTTCTCCTGCAAAATGTATTCCAAATGACATCCATCATTCTTGCAGTGGACTCTTCATACAATGACAAATAAAGAAATTCGACAAGGATGTCCCCTAGCACTGCTAGTGTTTAACATACAGCATATATTAATTGCATAATAGAAAAATGTCTGCCTTTGGTACGAAATTATGGAATAAATAGACAGAAGTTAACACTCTACAGTATGCACATGACCAATTGTTAATATCAGACAACGAAGATAATTTACAAAGATCAATTAAAATACTGAATGAAATTGCAGTAGATTATGGAATGGGAATAAACACATCCAAAACAAGATCAATGACCTTTCGAGGAGAATAAATAAAAAGAGTTGAAATTGTGGTGAATTATAAAATAATAGAGCAAGTGTCACAATTTAACTATTTAGGAAATATTATACAAATTCAGGAAATGAAGACATAGAACAGAAACTATATAAATGTAATGCAGTAAACCGAATTATAAGAAGATATTTCGGAAAGCAAATGTTAAAAGAAACTCAAGTCAGATTACACAACATTACAGCAAAACAAATGCTAAAATTTGGCAGTGAAACATGAGTCATAAAGCAAAGAGAGAAATATGGAATACAGGCAGCTCAAATGAAATTTCTAAGATCAATTTTAGGATTTACAAGATTAGACCACCATAGGAATGAAGATATTAGAGCAAATCTAAAAGTTGAAAACATAATAACAGAAATAGTAGAAGATAGAGAGAAATGGAAACAATATGCTGAAAGAAAGCAAAATTTCCGTTGCCCAAAGGGAGCTCTATCGTACAGACCAATAGGACGAAGAGATCAGGAAAGACCGCAAACAAGATGGTTATAGTGGACGAAATCAGACAAGTGTCTAAACCGTAAAGTCAGAAGAAGAAGATTACGTCTTTGACCGTTAGAAACACCACGTCTGTATTCGTAACTTAAGGATGGTTTGCAATAAACCAGAACGAGAACGGCAAAATTGTTAAAATGTGTAGGCCTATATTTAAATGTGAGCATTCACAACAATTAACGAGAAGCTTGCCGGAGCCCGGAAACGGGAACGTGAGATTGGCCAAGTTTCAACTTTGCCGCTCTCGTTTCCGATCACAGCCTAGTAGATATGTTCTGTTGCCATGATAAAGCTATTTGATCGTCGTATATTTTGTAGCAAAGAGGCCGTGACGTAAGTTCTTCTTCATGCATTGTTTCTAACTAACGTAGAAATTCAGTAGAATCACTTTCAATATATGCTACGTGTAGGCCTATATATGAGAAGATTACCACGTGAATTGAATTCTTAAATATTCTGTGCCATAAATTCTGAAGTTGGTTAACCTGTGTTTATGCTGGCCGGTTTATTCTCATCAGAGAACGTCATTGGTCAATTATAACATCAGAATGCGTACTATCTATCGACTTCACATATTGTTATTGACATACATATCGATATGCATAGCCGTTTCCGTTCTGGTTCTCGTTCCCAGTTTATTGTTTTTTCGAGGTGATAATTAAAACTTTATGATTATCCCTCGTACAACTTTTTTTCCCAATAAAATGTTAAGCCAAAGGTGTTAAAGGCTGATCCACAATAAACTGGGAACGAGAATCAGAACGAGAATTTGAAACGGAGGACGTGAAAGTGAAGATTTTTTATTCACGATAAACCAAGAACGGAAACGGCTATGCTGTATCAACTATGAGATTATTTTGCGTCGATTTTTTTTCTTCATTTTATTGGATTATTTTACGACGCTGTATCAACATCTCAGGTTATTTAGCGTCTGAATGAAATGAAGGTGATAATGCCGGTGAAATGAGTCCGGGGTCCAGCACCGAAAATTACCCAGCATTTCCTCGTATTGGTTTGAGGGAAAACCCCGGAAAAAAACCTCAACCAGGTAACTTGCCCCCACCAGGATTCGAACCCGGGCCACCTGGTTTCGCGGCCAGACGCGCTGACCACTACTCCACAGGTGTGGACTTTTTGCGTCGATGAGAATGGTGATAGCGAGATGGTGTTTGGCGAGATGAGGCCGAGAATTCGCCATAGATTACCTGGCATTCACCTTACGGTTGGGGAAAACCTCGGAAAAAACCCAACCAGATAATCAGCCCAAAAGGGGATCGAGCGAAACTTCAGACTGGCAGAAAAGCGCCTTAGCCGACTGAGCCACACCGGTGGCTTTGTATTTATTGTATTGTATTGTATGTGGATAGAACTGACAACACGAGACTTATTAAGGCAGCAAAGAACCTACTCCCTAGAGGAAAAAGAGAAGTGGGCAGACCTCTCAAGAGATGTAATGAGACGTAATCATCATTGACGTAGTGTGTGTAAACAAATAGGCTTGTGCCTATAGAAAAGAAGAAGAAGAAGTATTGTATGTATATTTGAGTTAATGATGCTTCTTTTTTTCTTTTTAACTTCAAAAACTCGCAATTAAAACAGAAGAATCTTAAACTAGTAATTACGTTTGCATCTATATCAACGTCATAATCAAATATAGACTATGCTTCTTTCGCAAATGGACTTCAAGTTCGAAACGATTACATTCCATTCCCACTTAAAAATAATGGAAAACATTTACCAATTACAGCTTCTGCAATGACTAGGAATTTGAAACCGATTACCTCCATTTAAATGCAAGCGGGACATCACGATGTCCGTGTGCATTCTAAGACCCTCCATATTGTTTGTCTTCATTGAAATTAATTAACTGATAAAACAAGAATCATGTTAAGCTGAACATTTTTATTAAGTTTACATAGGAACAAGTTTCTCTCTTTTGCAAAAGGCTGTACATTTCTGAGGCACAGTCCTTTTCGTCAGCTGTTTCAATCACAGGAATTTGTTAATTCTGTTGTTTAACGAAATAGGCCTACCAGACAATAACTTGAAAACTGTGATCTTGGGTACAAAGATACTTTCGACATTCGAAGCACGGTCTGATGAAACCCGTTTAACCCGCCTCACGCGGTATTTGACGTGGTAGACGCTTTTGGTAGAACAATAGATATAAACGGTCTAGATGTCAGGCGCCTATTAATATACTGGGTGTTCATTTCAAAGTGTGTCATGACGTCACTGTTGGTGAGTCAGCGATTTGAAGCGAGTTTCAGCTTTTATGTCAGAGAAGTTGCCTATTAATCAAGGCGTTCAATCTGAACTTAAGAACGTGTACGGTATAACTTGAACGTCGTAGCAACAGATGGCGGTCTGTACGGTCTGTGTGCTACCATAATCTCTTTCGAACTGTGTTTTGCGTCGGCAAGTCGTACGCAGGGTATTTGTTATCATCGGTTGCGTACGGTAACATTCCACAACACAAATCAAATGCTCCGTGTCCATGTTGACCGTCGAAGTTAATGTCAACAAATACGTAAGTAATCGTCTTAACCCTCTCCCCATATTCCGACAGTAAGAAAAAAACTCACCTCAGTACGTGTTTCCAAACAGTTCACATTCCTGCCACTGCAGGCGTTACCGTACGTATCGGTAAGTACTCTTCAGAATGAACGCCGTACTTGGTAGGCAACTTCTCTTGCATATAGGTAATACGCCTTTGCGGAGATGTAGGAAGATTGAATTCTGTATACCTTATTTTATTTCAAGGAGTGCAGTTCGGTGATTCCTTTGAACACCCATTTACAGATTTATGACTTTCTACACAACAGCTCTGTCAATTCCATCCTGTCCCCAAATCCCAACATTGCACAGTTGTCACAATCCTGATGACCTTCGAAATTATGCAGTGAAACTGACGGGATTCTTGGAATTTGGAAACGATGCGGCAACTCTGCCTCCACGTGGATTTGACGGGCACCTGTCAATTCTTCTGAACGAGGGTTGTGATTGGTTACTAACAAGAGAAGACAAGATTTCCGTCATAGTAAGGAAGACATTTATTTATGACAACCAATTAGTAGGGGGCAGTAGAAGGTCTGTCGGCAAAGTCCTTTCTATGAAACTGCACTCCATGAAAAAAAATAAAGTATAGGCTCATCGGCTAGCCACATGACGACATACAGCGAGCCATGACACACTTTGAACTGAACACCCAGTAGTTATAGTAGCGTTATTTCTGCCCGAAGAAGAGTAGCTAGCACACATTCAATATAAATATAAAATATTATGGGTTTATTAAAAATGCCAAAATATGCAAATATATGCAACATAAAATTTGGTTTCAAAACCTGAAATGTTGATGATTCGTGAAGATAATTAATCAGCAATTACAGCTAAACGAAAAATAAATGCAAATGCATGAATTTCTTGATCCTAATTATGACTTATGCGTAATATAAACTTTTTTGTAGTTTTTTTTTTCTCTACACACGTCAGCATCACCAAAATATAAGCTAAGCATGGTTTCTAAATTGTCCGCAAGAAGATTTGTGCGACAGTCAGTGAATATTTTCGTATACGCTGAAAATCCCCTCTCGCTGTCCACATTAGATATAGGGAACCACATTGCCTGCAAACAATTCACACCAAATTCGTTGTGGTCCTCGACTAGTCCCCCTCAAATCCGCTTCGCATCAAAATATAGCCTCCTGTGCGTAACGTACTGCAGCGAAGAATGAGGAATGTTGTATGTTACAGTCGACTACAGAAATCGAACTTTTTTCGATAGCCATAGAGATAGTAAAAGTGACTGTACAGAATACTCACACAGTCTAATATATACAGTCACGAAGCTTAATATTTACTAAATATGCAAACATAGACAGTTGAAATATGCGTCCATAGATAGTTGCTAGCCACTAGGATCGCTACTATCGCCTCATCACAGACTCTTTCCCTAGCAGACCATAAAATGTATTGTACTTTCGATATCGTGTTCTTTTGAAAAAATTAACACCTTCCTTCCACTATTGAAATATGAAATACATAAGCTTTATACAGGGTGTTTCAAAAATACGGGGCATAATTTCAGGTATGTATTTCCCACATGTAGACAATCAAAATACAGACGTGGACAAATTATTAGCAAAATTGAATATTTTTATTATATATTTTTACAAAATATGATTCTTCAATTTAGACTACAGTTGACATTTTTGTGTATTTCCAAATTATTAGCAAAATTGAAGATTTGTATTGTATATTTTTCAAAATTTAACTCCTCAATTTGGACTACATTTGATATTTTTGCATATTTACAAATTATTAGCAAAACTGAAGGTTTTTATTGTATATTTTTAGAAAATTCGATTCTTCAATTTGGACCACAGTTGACATTTTGGATATTTCCAAATTATTAGCAAAACTGAAGATTTTTGTTTTATATTTTTACAAAATTTGACTCTTCAATGCAGTTGACATTTTTGCTAATTTACAAATTATTAGCAAAATTGAAGATTTTTATTATATATTTTTACAAAACCTGACTCTTCAATTTAAACTACAGTTGACATTTTTGCATATTTCTGTCTTCTGTAATGAAGGAAATATGCAAAATTTTCAACTGTACTCTAAATTGAAAAGTCAAATTTTGTAAATAGAATTATCATGAAAAATCGTCAATTTTGTTAATAATTTGTCCACGTCTGTAGTTCATTACAACATGTGTCCGGAAATGCTTCATTTCCGAGTTATGGACTTCATAACATTGAAATTCACCGGAACCATAACTCATGTTTTAGAAGACACTCCACTGATCAATCGTCAACACATTCACTTCTTGCACGATGGCGCTCCTGCATACTTCAGTCGTACGGCTCGCCGGTACTTGGATCGAAGGTTTCCTGATCGATGGATAGGTAGAGGTGGCCCAAATGCTTGGCCTCCACGCTCACCTGATCTAAACCCTCTCGATTTCTACTTGTGGGGCCATTTAAAATCATTGGTTTATTCGTCTCCGGTGCCTGATTTGGAATCCCTTCGGAATCAAATTGTGGCATGTTCTGAGGACATACGCAATACTCCTGGAGTTTGGGATCGTGTTCGCAGCTCAATGAGACATCGATGTGAGATCTGTATTGAAGCAGGAGGTGGACATTTTGAACATCTTCTGTAATGACAACGACCTTCGGAAAGAAAAACGTTCCGGTGAATTTCAATGTTGTGAAGGCCATAACTCGGAAATGAAGCATTTCCGGACACATGTTGCAATGAACTATTTTGATTGTCTACATGTGGGAAATACATACCTGAAATTATGCCCCGTATTTTTTAAATACCCTGTATATTATTTTCATAAAATATATATTATATTCTATAAACTCACCTTCCTGGAGCTTTCGGAAGAAGGATAACTCTAACCTATTTTTCTTACAATTTGTAGTACTACAAACGTCTCCTTGTCCCATATTATTATTCAAATTATTGTATTTTAGCCATTAACATTTATTACATCCGATAACGAACATTTCACAGTTTACATAGCTTTTCACAAAAATGTGAAATAAGCACAGTCAATGCTTTTTCGATCTAGATCAGGCCGTAATGTTTGTTCGGGTTTTCTATTTCAGTGTATGGGGCTCAGTGAAATATTATATTATAACTTTATTGCGTATCATTGCTAAACTTTATTTAGTGTAATGTGTCCATAAGTTCCGTTTACTTCTTGTTGCATAATATGTTGCAGAAATAATTACAAAACTGTGTTATTTTAATGTGAAGAGAATTTTACATGTTAACATAATCTGTTCGCGTCAACATTTCAAGTTTAGAATGGAAGTTATTTTGAGATTTAATAAAAAAGAATTTATAATAATTCAGTACTCAATTGTAGTATTAAAATACAGACAAATTGAATGTTCGGGGTATCATACATGACATTATGCTTAATTATAATGTATGATTGCGAATTTAGGAATATAAGTTAAATATAGTAAACATAATCTATAATTTTCATATGAATGGCAAGGCATTGGAGATCACTAAATTTAGACAGAAAGGGGCAACTGTTACAGTAAACATAACCTATAATTTCAACGTATCTAAATATCCGTGCAGTGCAATTGAAAATTATTGAATCGTACATAAATGAATGTACAAGAATTTCGCAAAACTTAATCGAAATAAAGCCAGGTATTACACATACGAACAACGTAATTTTCACACCATAAATAATATTACATCTTAACTCGCAAGTGAATTATGTCTGAAGTGTCTCATAATCATTGTTTTAAATTGTATTAATGGCATTACACTACATTTTAGAGAAATATATGTTACTGTTTATGCATTCCAACTAATTTATATGGTTGAAACTCCGCCCTTCGTGATCGGGTTAAGCGAGTCACATGGTCTGCCTTACGGCCTGTATTAGGTCACGATGGCTGTGGCACAGTCTATTGTTCCTAGTACTCACAGCGTTCCAAGCGGCTAGCAACTATCGCGAGATTTGCAAAAAATCATTCCAAGCTTCGTGACTGTATATAGCAAACTGTGATATTCATACAAAAAATACAGCACTATTGGCGTTACCAAGCGACTGACAAATTGAATGATGCGAAAGTCACAAACATGTCTTTTAACAATACTGAATATAATTTTGGTGCATATTTCGTATTTTTTTTTTGCAACAGAGGGAGTATATCTCGTCGTTGACATATTTCGCACAATGATCCAAATTTAGCGTTATTTCGCGAGATTGTTATGTTTAAATGCGGTATTTTAGGTATCTAGAGGAGTACGTGTAACAAAGGAAGCAATTGTGGAAAATTTCGTACGTATCGCTATTAGCAAAAAATACAGTGCCTAGTAATAAGTTAACAGTTGAAATGGAGATAGCGAGATAAAAATACATAGAGATATATAGCCAGAGAAACAGCGAGAAACTGATCCATAACTATATACGTACGTATATATTTAAAGACATATATAAGGAAATACATAGAAGAAGATGTATAAGATAGTTACATTAGGTAGTCTATGTAAATAATTTGTATATTGAATTGTACTGTATTTATTAACATTCCATGGTATTCATACATTGCTTCACAGCTAGAATATGGAACAAGTCAAAAAACTTAATACTACTATAAAGTCGTAGGGTGCTATGCATAGACATTTCGCTAGCCCGCGCTACGAGCGTGCTAAACTAGCCCCGGCTATCGAGTGATTACTTGTACGGGATTCATATCATATCATATCATATCGCTAACACTGGTTTATGAATACGAAAAACGTTAGTTCGCTGATCATCCACCGGAAGCCCGCGCTAAGAATGTCTATGAATACGGCCCTTAATTTATAGTCACAGTCTAGTTGAAATATATACAGAAGACGTTTACAATATAATCTACTAGTACAACACAAAGTTTTAGTATCAATTTCATGAAGCGTTGTTGAATGTCATGAATTCACCTACAGAATTGAAAAAATTAGGTACTTCTTTAATTTGGCCCTAAATAATCTTATGTTTTGAGTTAAATAGGGAGGCTATTAAAACTTTTTACTGCCATATAACGGACTCCTTTTTGACAGCACGATAGACTTCCCGATGGTAGAAGCTCATGTTACTGCTTATAGTACACTCTTCTTTACAATGATCGTGGTCACCAATTAGCACCAATTGTGAGATGAAGAGTAGCTACAATGAACGCCTAAGTGTTACTCCTATATATATTAACCAGAACAATCGACGAACGGAACAAAATTCCAGTGGTACTGGAGGTACATTCTAACAACGGTAATCTTAATGTCGCTACAAGACCAACTCGAAAAGAAACCGTTAGCTACATATCTCACATTAAGAGCGGATCTCTGCTTCATACAGTCGGCATTCTCACTTTAGGATTAAGTGGGACAAGTTTAGCAACTAAAGAAAACGGCGTATAAACAAGAAGTGGATTATATTTGACATCAAATAGGCTATTATTTCGCTGAAACATCATTAATAATGCAGTCATTTCCATGTGAAATGTCTATATTCGATGTGTAACACGCCATCCCACAAGCTTAAACAACTCTAAAGTGTTGCTATTACAGAATCTCCTCTTTACTTCGAAAAGTTGGCAGTGGTAGTAGTAACAGTAAAAAGTAGTAGTAGAAGTAACAGTAGAATAAAAGTATCGGTAGCAGTGGCGTACGCAGGATTTTGTCAAGAGGGTCATTATTAAAATTGTTTACAATTTACATTATCGGTATTTTAAATTTTGTGTATTATCGAGGAGACGGCCTCCAGATATGGGGGGTAGCTGTGAATATATTGAATAAGCAGTCGCGGACAGACGATGAGGGGTGGTCCTCCAGCTTGGGGGTTGGGCGAAGGGCTAACAACCCATCACCGTAAAAAAACAGCTTGTTTCGAAACCTTCAAATAAATGGGCAGGGCATGTAGCACGTATGGGTGAATCCAGAAATGCATATAGAGTGTTAGTTGGGAGGCCGGAGGGAAAAAGACCTTTCGGGAGGCCGAGACGTAGATGGGAAGATAATATTAAAATGGATTTGAGGGAGGTGGGATATGATGGTATAGACTGGATTAATCTTGCTCAGGATAGGGACCAATGGCGGGCTTATGTGAGGGCGGCAATGAACCTCCGGGTTCCTTAAAAGCCAGTAAGTAAGTATTATTATTATTATTATTATTATTATTATTATTATGTAGCACGTACGGGCAAATCCAGAAATACATATAGAGTATAGAGTAGTTGGGAGGCCGGAGGGAAAAAGACCTTTCGGGAGGCCGAGACGTAGATGGGAAGATAATATTAAAATGGATTTGAGGGAGGTGGGATATGATGGTAGAGACTGGATTAATCTTGCTCAGGATAGGGACCAATGGCGGGCTTATGTGAGGGCGGCAATGAACCTCCGGGTTCCTTAAAAGCCAGTAAGTAAGTATTATTATTATTATTATTATTATTATTATTATTATTATTATTATTATTATTATTATTATTATTATTATGTAGCACGTACGGGCGAATCCAGAAATGCATATAGAGTATAGAGTAGTTGGGAGGCCGGAGGGAAAAAGACCTTTGGGGAGGCCGAGACGTAGATGGGAAGATAATATTAAAATGGATTTGAGGTAGGTGGGATATGATGGTAGAGACTGGATTAATCTTGCTCAGGACAGGGACCGATGGCGGGCTTATGTGAGGGCGGCAATGAACCTCCGGGTTCCTTAAAAGCCAGTAAGTAAGTATTATTATTATTATTATTATTATTATTATTATTATTATTATTATTATTATTATGTAGCACGTACGGGCGAATCCAGAAATGCATATAGAGTATAGAGTAGTTGGGAGGCCGGAGGGAAAAAGACCTTTGGGGAGGCCGAGACGTAGATGGGAAGATAATATTAAAATGGATTTGAGGTAGGTGGGATATGATGGTAGAGACTGGATTAATCTTGCTCAGGATAGGGACCAATGGCGGGCTTATGTGAGGGCGGCAATGAACCTCCGGGTTCCTTAAAAGCCAGTAAGTAAGTATTATTATTATTGTTATTGTTATTATTATTATTATGTATCGAACTAGGTTTTACCTTTCGTAGCGTCCTGACGTAAGCATTTAGGGTCGGAGTTTAAACCTAAAACTGCAGCGTATACTACCCGGTAACTTTCCTACTTTGTTTGGGAACGAAAATGCACTGCCTAGTTATCACGTAGCTATATTCGTCCAAGAAAGAATAAAGCGAGTGCATTCTACTTTGAGTATCAAAGAGTTGCCGACGTAACCTTTTGAGTGAAACAAAAAAATTAATTAGATGTAACATTTTAAAATTCCTTTACAGAACGAAAAGTTACATTGTTTCGGATCACATTTCTTCACATTTAAGGGACTAAACTAAAATTCTTTCAATCATTTTTTATCATAATACATTGCTCTCTTAAATTGACTGAGCATATTGGGAATTAAATCAATGGCTTTCCCAAAACAAAAAACAATATTTATCTTGAAGGGGAAAAAAAAAGCAAAAGCAAAAACGGCAAAATTGTATTAAATTTATTTTATATTCATTTTAGTAGGTTATTTTACGACGCTTTATCATCATCTTAGGTTATTTAGCGTCTGAATGAGATGAAGATGATAATGCCGGTGAAATGAGTCCGGGATCCAGCACCGAAAGTTACCCAGCATTTCCTCATATGGGGTTGAGGGAAAACCCCGGAAAAAAACCTCAACCAGGTTGCCCCGACCGTGAATCGAACCCGGGCCACCTGGTTTCGCGGCCAGATGCGCTAACCGTTACTCCATAGGTGCGGACTATTAAATCTTTTCGTTTGAAATATCTCAAAGAATAACCTTCTGAAATTAATGACGTTACTTACAGTTCACCTGTAAACATGCAAGGAACTCCCTTAGTCCGAGGCCACCAAGAAGTCTAGAGAAACTGGGACACAGAGAGAAAAGTTCTAAGATGGGATAGGGAAATTTTGGCGAAAAATTTCCCACGGCTGTATCCACTAACTACGAGGGTTCAGATTCTTTGAGGCCCAACGCCGCTGCATGTCACATAATTGTTTACGGACGACGATCATGTCTCAACTTCCTGCCCACATCTCAGCAAGGCAAGCATTATTATAATTCTCGTACAAGACATTTAATATTCCCGCTTAGATTGATGGTGGCTGTGAGAGGGACAGAGAGGGCTAAACACACAGATTGGATGGGGTTGCCCGTGCTTGTTTATTGAATGGCGCAGGGGGTTGTGGGGGACGAGGAAATGCCGATCAATTCTCCAGCAGCGGTCAAAACTACACTCAGCCTTTCTCTTCCGTACCCCAACTCTGGATAATAGAAGGGTAGGGTTTTAGGGGGAGAGGGTACAATTTTAGTCTGGAGGAATGAGAATAGAAGGGGGATGAGGGGGGTAGCTGCCCGCAGTGCCCCTCCCTTCGCTATTAGAGTGAGGGCATCCATATGCAGTAGACGCCGGACTCATTGCGAATACCGGCAAACCCTTGATTAGACTTCTGGTTAATTAATAACCCGCCACCACACGCGGCACCCCCCCCCCTTAGCTGGTCCAATTTCCCATATTCGTTGGATTGTTGTAAGGGACTCGCATCTACGGATAGGCTTGTCCAGTTACTTAGGATAAAAAAAAGGAAAAAATATATATACTGAATTTACAACAAAACGATTAAAATAAAGAGGGTGGGGGTGCAACAATTAGTTTGTACACTAGAGGACTTTCTAAGAAGAATATATGTAATAGCATTGGCTCCCATTTCTGTTTTTATTAAATGGGGAAGAGGGTAGAAACATGATATTAGGACCCCATGTGGGCTTTTCCGTGTTTGATAATTGAACCAATATGCCATTAGGAAGTAATACGGAAGAAAATTCATGAAACGAAATGAGCAAAACAACCAAAGTCCATTGTAGCCATTCACGAGCGTCCGACCAGGAACCGCAACGCCATCTAGATGGTGAGACAGGGTTGCTTAAAGTCACTAATCTCAATCACCTCCAAGATTTTTCACTATATTTGGTGCTTATAGTCTACAAGTGGATTTGGCTGAAATTAATATCAAAACTTCTTCCAGACTCATGGTGGGATTTTCATAGCAATGGGACAGCACGATGTCGGCCCTTCACCATATAGGCCAGGCATGTCAGAAATCAGACACTGAAAGTGCGCGGAACCCCGGTCTGTGCAGATTGCGTCATTCACGTGTTGCTCTTACCAGTTCTTAGCGGGAGGGATGTACAAGAGTCTATTCTGCGCTTCTAGTGTTCAATTAAATTGACTTTTGGACATTATAAACATACTTAGCAGAAGGAAAAAACACAATTATTGTCAGTCTATATTTGACAATAATTGTAACACAAGAAACAACAGACTTACTTACTTACTTACTTACTTACAATTCACAAAACAGTCGCTTGTAAAGAATCATTTATTTACATGAGTTGTAAACAGTATTTTAAGAAAATATAAATATTGCAGTAATTTCGAAACAACAAAAAACGAACACAGTATTTCATTTTAACTTACGTAGTAGGTACTGATTATTTCAAAGTAATACTCTTTCATTGTTCCTCAAGCATTATTGGGACCATTGGTGCACAAATGTTAAAGAAAATATTTTACTCCCAATTACATGCAATAGGACACTGTGAGGCTTTTACACTGGAATCATTTCCTTGCTGTATATTAATATAAATTCACATTATTATTAATACATTGAATAAATTAAGCTTTAATTTAAATTTATATATAGTTTATTTGGGAAACGTTGAGAGCAAGTACCAGCAAGTTGGGAGCGTTACTGAATTGAGTTAAAAGAATACTTCACAAGCTGTGATGCTAGGACATTTTCTTTATGTCAGGTTTAAAGATTTACTAACGTAAGTATATTAGGATAATATAGTAACGTGAGATGGAAAATTAGCCATTATGTATTATTTTTCCAGAAAATTTTTAGCCTTACAAAGCTGCTTTCTTCCTTCCCTTACAACCTCAAGATCCTCACATGTATTCTTCACTCAATATTCTCATCAATTATCAGGTTATCAAATAAAAGTTGTAAGTCGTCTAACCATCGATGGCTGTGTTTTTACAGACTCCAAAACAACATCATTGTCATGTTTGTCTTGCCGTGAGAGTACTAATTAAGAAATAAGAGCAGGCGAATATCATATTTTGAGAACTTTACTAATCTGATTTAAATTCTCACATCACTATTAGGTCCACATGACATGATGAAAGCCTTTCATTTTGAAATATTTACTGTTGGCTGAGGAAAACATCATAACAGTTACGTTATTTATTTATTATACTCCAATTTTACAAAGAACCCTATTTTACCTGAGATAGGTATGTTAGGGTTATAAATACATAATAGTAGGCTAATAATAATATGATATAGGTTAATGAAGTCTCCTATTGAATTAGTCTTAAGTGTCAATTATGAAATTAATACAATTTAACAAATCTATATATTCAGCAAATCTGTACAAAGTTTTTTAAGTTATACACATGAATGAATGAAATGGAATGAGTTGAAATTAAATCCTAAAATACAATCTTATATTTCTATTAATAAGTTTCATGAAATGTATGCTATATTATAACCTAAGCAAATATCTAATCCTAATATTCACTAGAATGTAGTTTAAATTTCTGTGGGTTGAAATCTCTGAAGACGTTACACAGTTTTCCGTTAAACATTGTTGTCACAAGCAATTTTTAAATTATATACATCACAAACACAAGAACACAAAAATATATCACACTAACATACGAAAAAAAAAAAACGCACATAATTACAACCTACATTCAAGAAATTAAATTACAACATCCCATACAGAACAAATAACACTCTACAAAAGCATCTCAACACACAAACAAATACAACCACACAGGCGTATACAAACTCAACTGTAACACCTGCAACAACTTCTACATTGGACAAACAGGCAAATCGTTTCAAACAGGTTACAAAGAACACATCACAGCCATAACAAAATTACAAAACACCTCCACATATGCAGAACACATACCAAATGCTAACCACACCCACAGAGACATCAATACAGACATGGAAATACTACACATCCAACCAAAAACGCCAGAACTAACACAGTAGAACAATATGAAATATACACACAAAAAACACATCCCAACGAAATTCTCAACACACAACTCAACTTCAAAACACACACACTCTTTGACTCTACACTATACCACAGGAACACACCCTCACAGGAAACAAAAGAAGTGGCGAAAAAAAAAATAAAAAAAAATAATTCAGTGGATATATACAAATTTTATCATGTGTTCAGATTATAACTTTTGTGAACGTAATTTACATATCTCATAAAATCTTGATAACAGCATTTATTTCGGAACACTTGTATTGGTGGGGAGTACTTTGTTATATGATTCGTGATTTCTCTTCTTCGATATATATCTGTGGACTCCTCACTTTATTTTCCATAACGCATTCACAATCACAGCTCAATGAGCACCCGTACTGATCTGTGTTACTGAAACCAAAGCTGTTCTACTACTGCAGGTAATGTACAGCCCTGTCGCGTTCCCCTCCAAGCCGATTCACTCCCTCCAGGTAGGAGAATAGGAACTGCACATCGCACAGAGACAAGTGCACAATGTGCAGGGTTTTGACATGCCTGATATAGGCCTATCATTATTAAGGACCGTACTTTGTCCAAAGAAGCCATTACTAGAGTTTTAAGTGAACGACGTGCATGCGTCTAGCAAACGAAGTACTTGACTGACTGCTCACGCGACTCTTGTTTCGTCAAGTGGGACAGAACAAAACATGGACCACTTTTAACACAGAATACTCAACATACCAATGAGTCAACAAGACTATAAAGAAGATTTAAACGCAACCAAATACATAGCACAAGAAAACGGATACAACCCTAACATAATAGACAACATAATAAGAAAGACAAAACAGAATTACAAAAAACAGTAGAATACAACACAGACACAAGAACGCAAAAAAATACATCAAATACGAAAACAAAAACACACACAAGATTGTAACCTTATTCAAGAAATAAAATTACAACATTGCATACAGAACACAAAACACTCTAAAAATAAAAGCATCTCTACACACAAACAAACAAACAAATACAACCACACAGGTATATACAATACCTGCAATAACTTCTACATAGGACAGACAGGCAGATCATTTCATACACGTTACAAAGAACACATCACAGCCAAAACCAAATCACAAAACACTTACATATACGCAGAATATATCACAAATGCCAACCACACCTACAGCAAGATAAACACAGACATGGAAATTCTACGTTTCCAACTGAAAAACCAGAAACTAAACACAACCGCACCAAATCCTCAACACACAACTGAATTTCAGAACACACACACTTTTTGACTCCACATTACACTACACAAACACATCCCCACAGGAAACGCTATCAGAAGGCGTGAAGACCACCCAGTTCTGATGATAGCCCACAGGATGAAACTAGTCAACAAGGTAACGTAATCTACTAGTAGTATTTAACACGTGAGAGCAATATAAACTTTATATTCCGTAATTATACTAATATTTACAACTTAAATTGTTTACACTATGTATACTAGAACACGCTATTTTTACCATTTACACTTATAATAAAGAACGTAGATCTACATTGATCGAACATTATTTGTACTATTGAACTTATGTATAGTATTGTGTATTGAAATTGTCCAATATTCTTTTGAGAAGATTAACTCTCCGTACGTAGATGAAATTATTGGGGATCATCAGTGCGGTTTTCGGCGTAATAGATCGACAATTGATCAGATTTTTTGTATTCGACAGATAATGGAGGAAATATGGGAGTATAAGGGTACAATACATCAGTTATTCATAGATTTCAAAAAAGGCATATGACTCGGTTAAGAGGGAAGTATTATATGACATCTTATTGAATTTGGTATTCCCAAGAAACTAGTTCGATTAATTAAAATGTGTCTCAGTGAAACATACAGCAGAGTCCGTATAAGTCAGTTTCTATCTGATGCTTTTCCAATTCACTGCGGGCTAAAGCAGGGAGATGCACTATCACCTTTACTTTTTAACTTCGCTCTAGAATATGCCATTAGGAAAGTTCAGGATAACAGGCAGGGTTTGGAATTGAACGGGTTACATCAGCTTCTTGTCTATGCAGATGACGTGAATATGTTAGGAGAAAATACACAAACGATTAGGGAAAACACGGAAAATTTACTTGAAGCAAGTAGAGCGATCGGTTTGGAAGTAAATCCCGAAAAGACAAAGTATATGATTATGTCTCGTGACCAGAATATTGTACGAAATGGAAATATAAAAATTGGAGATTTATCCTTCGAAGAGGTGGAAAAATTCAAATACCTTGGAGCAACAGTAACAAATATAAATGATACTCGGGAGGAAATTAAACGCAGAATAAATATGGGAAATGCGTCTTATTATTCGGTTGAGAAGCTCTTATCATCCAGTCTGCTGTCCAAAAATCTGAAAGTTAGAATTTATAAAACAGTTATATTACCGTGTAACTTTCTCCATTCTCCTGTAACTTCATTCCTTTTAGCCCCAAATATTTTCCTAAGAACCTCATTCTCAAAAAACCTCAATCGCTGTTCCTCTCTCAAAGTGAGAGTCCAAGTTTCACAGCCATACAGAAGAACCGGTAATATAACTGTTTTATAAATTCTAACTTTCAGATTTTTTGACAGCAGACTGGATGACAAAAGCTTCTCAAAGTCGTCTTTCTCTTCTGTTGGGGCGTGAGCATTTATAACTACGATAACCTGTCACTGATAAATTCGACCTGTTTTACTGCTGATTTTATTCTTTTATGTACAAGAATCCAGTTCCTAACTGGTGATTAATGTTTCCTCCCCCATAATACAACAAGTAATCTCCTATTTGTGATATGCCATTCCCATCTAACCTAACCTTTTGTACTCCCACGAAGTCTATTCTATATCTAGCTAGTTCTTTTGCTACTAATGTTACCCCTCCTGTTCTATAAAGACTAGTTACGTTCCATGTACCATATCTTATAACCTTATTCCTTTGCTGTGGTCGTGCCGGAGAATCAGTCCCATTCCGAGGCTTATTGTTAGGTTTCGTAACAAGCTGTTTTTTACGGTGATGGGTTGATAGCCCTTCGCCCAACCCCCAAGCTGGAGGACCACCCCTTATCGGCTGTCCACGACTGCTTATTCAATATATTCACAGCTACCCTCCATATCTGGAGGCTGTCTCCTCTATCCGCAACCTGAGGACGCGCCATGCCGTGGTGATAGGGACCCACAATACATGGAAAAAATGTGTACACTAGTGTCAAATAATGTTTCATCATGTAAGCCTTCATTCCTTATGCCAGTGCAATAGTGAACATAGCATATTTTAGTGTATGTCGGTACACAGGGCTGTCAGACAGTAACTATTTCCAAAAGCCGATTGTTAGAAAGACTGCTTTTCGTCTCTGGAATATGATCTTTCTTCAAATATTACTTTTGTACAATATTTATTTTTAATGTATTTATAACCTCGTAACCAGTGTTGATGTGAACAGATGTCGCATTAAGAACAGGCCGACCTCTCTCAGCTGGTTTTGCCAAAGAGGTACTATGTCACGCCAATAAAGCTCACTTCAGATAAAGTAAAGGATCTGAAAGCTCTCCTTATCTATGTGCCACAGAACGTTTCTGGATGACGTGATCAGGAATCAAAACGTGCAACTAGCAGCGACCGACTCAGAGGAACATCTTCATGAAGATGTTGTAATGGATTATTAGCACCTCTATTCCCAGAACATGTGAGACCACTTTTGATAGCAAGGGTAATAACATGACAGGCATCTACTTATTTTTGTTTATTAATAATTTCATACACTTTGTAAATGTCACATCACAGTGCAATTAAGTGTTTTTATTTATTAATTATTATTATTATTATTATCATCATCATTATTAGTCTATTATTATTATTATTATTATTATTATTATTACTATTATTACTGCCTGCCACTGCTGAGTACATTTATGCGCTTTGTTTTTTCTAATATACTGTTTTCAAAGTATTCCTATAATATTGATGAATTCATAATGTCATCAATGATCACTATTAAGTTGGAATATTAAAATGGACATTTAATTGCAATTTTCACCTCTTCTTCCCCTTCACTTCCACACGTTTTTTCCCCCCACTTCCAAGCAGTTTTTCCTTTCACTTCCATCACCTTTCTTTCGCTTGCATAATTTTCCCTCATTTCTATCCTTTATCCCTCACTTCCATCCCTTTCTCTACCACTTTCGAGTCGACCTGGTTGGCAAGTTGATATAGCGCTGGCCTTCTATGCCCAAGGTTGCAGGTTCGATCCCGGGCCAGGTCGATGGCATTTAAGTGTGCTCAAATGCGACAGGCTCATGTCAGTAGATTTACTGGCATGTAAAAGAACTCCTGCGGGACAAAATTCCGGCACATCCGGCGATGCTGATATAACCTCTGCAGTTACGAGCGTCGTTAAATAAAACATAACATCAAACATCTACCACTTTCGTCCTATTTCCTCCCCATTTCTATCCTTTTGTCCCACTTCCATCCTTTTTCCCCCCTCACTTCTAATCCTTTTCCCTTCGTTTCTGCTCTCCTCTCCTCTCTTTTCTTCTCCCTTATGTCTTTTCTCTCGTCTCTGTAACTTGTTTCCTATGATCAATGTTCGTATCTGTATACTCACACTGTTTATATCTACTAACAGGATATTTTACGAAATATGAATAAAAATAGCGAAGCGAAATTTTGACGATGACTAGAAAACATAACAATATTGTTGCTCGCAGCGAAGAAGACGAAATTTTAAGATGTGCAAATTAGATCCAAGAAACGAAAGACTGGGAAAGGAGATATATAGGGCTATGAAGTTACTTGAAATTGTTTCATTTCAATACTCGTAATACAGTGACTTTTGTACACGAAAGGCAACACAAACGTGAAGATTTAAAAGTCATGTTGGATATCAGATACGTGTTGTGAAGTTATATCGAATAAATCATTATTTTGTTTCAGTCAGTCACTTATCATTTATCAATAGCAGAAAAGATTCTGTTACATCAAAGGTACAATGGTTAAAAATCACGAATATTTTCGACTTTCATGGAAGTCATCTTATTTTAAAACCATGTATGTTATTCCACTAATTTATGTAAAGCACACATGGTCAGATTAGTTATAAGTGTTTCACTGTATTTAAATATTCACCTAGTCTTCAAATATTGTTTTGCCAAAATATCACCTGAAGATGACTTCCATGAAAGTCGAAAATATTCGTGATTTTTAACAATTGTACCTTTGATGTAACAGAATCTTTTCTGCCATTGATAAATGATAAGTGACTGACAAACAAAAAAAATGATTTATTCGATATAAACGTGAAGGTTTGAACAAGTGGACCCACGTTGGACTTTAAAGCCTGCTAATTTAAGAATGAAAGTGTAAGAAATAGACGAAGAGGTTATTATTATTATTATTATTATTACTAATGCGAGCACTTTAATTGTCGAAGCCTTTATGCCAGACGTCATGACCTCGGTTACTTATTCTTATGTAAGGTCCTTAAAGGTGACATTAATTGTCAATCTTTCTTAAACAGTGTCAGCCTTCGTATTCCTATGAAGGACATGAGACATCACAAACTCTTCTATAGTAGAAAACCTAACTCTTCCTCGCCGGTCTCCAGATGTATTAAACATGCTAACTTACATGTAGGCGATTTCGATCCATTCAATGTATAGAAGTATTAGAACATGGCAATGCCTTTGCTAAAATTAATTGCATTATCTTTCTACACATATTGGTAATACTTCTGTATGAATCATCTCCTTTCCATAAAATATAATAGTATTAATTCTTGTAAACTAATCATTGTAAGCTATACTCATTTTGTTGTTATCTCTATTATGTAATGTGTACCATAGTTGTTCATTTTATTGCATTTTTTGTATTAGTATTCTATTTTTGTCAATTGCATATCTTTACAATATTACTTATATTATTCCAGTCTCATTTATATTTCATTAATACATTTGTAATTCATTCTATTCAGTTGCCATTATTTAAATTATTTCACTGTATTAATTTTAATAATTATTTGTGCTATCTTACTTTGTTATGATTAATGTAGACTATTATATTGTTTGTATTTCATCTCATTCCCATTTTCTATCATTCATTCTCATCATCATTTGTTGTTTTGTTCTGTTCTGTATCGTGCTAAACTGTAATTGGCCTTGTGCTGTTGTTTTGCACATTAATATTCTAAATAAATAAATAAATTATTATTACAATTATTATTATTATTATTATTACTATTACTATTATTATTATTACTATTATTATTACTATTACTATTATTATTATTACTATTATTATTATTATCATTATTATTATTATTATTATTATTATTATTATTATTATTATTATTATATTACACCGGCGACGCTGATATAACCTCTGCAGTTTCGAGCGTCGTTAAATAAACCGTAATTTGAAATTTATTATGCGAAGGGTCAGCAGGACCCAATATGATGAGAGAAATGTATGTGACATTTTATTATTATTATTATTATTATTATTATTATTATTATTATTATTATTATTTATTGTTATTACACCGGCGACGCTGATATAACCTCTGCAGTTTCGAGCGTCGTTAAATAAACCGTAATTTGAAATTTATTATGCGAAGGGTCAGCAGGACCCAATATGATGAGAGAAATGTATGTGACATTTTATTATTATTATTATTATTATTATTATTATTATTTTTTTTTTTTTTTTATTGTTATTACACCGGCGACGCTGATATAACCTCTGCAGTTTCGAGCGTCGTTAAATAAACCGTAATTTGAAATTTATTATGCGAAGGGTCAGCAGGACCCAATATGATGAGAGAAATGTATGTGACATTTTATTATTATTATTTTTTTTTATTGTTATTACACCGGCGACGCTGATATAACCTCTGCAGTTTCGAGCGTCGTTAAATAAACCGTAATTTGAAATTTATTATGCGAAGGGTCGGCAGGACCCAATATGATAGGAGAAATGTATGTGATATTTTATTATTATTACTATTACTATTATTATTATTATTATTATTATTATTATTATTATTATTATTATTATTACTATTATGCTAATTTGCATGGATTCAATTTGGATCCATTTAATGTGTAGTATATCTTTGAGTTTTAACTCACTGATCTAATTTTAATAATTATTTGTCCATATATTTCTTGCATTTGGTCTATTGATTCATGTAGACCATTCCATTATTTCAATTCTCATTGTACTAATTTTATAATTTTATAATTATTATTTGATCAATGATTGATGTAGACCATTATATTGTTTGTATTTCATCTCATTGCCATTTTCTATCATTCATTCTCATCATCATTTGTTGTTTTGTTCTGTTTTGTATCGTGCAAAACTGTAATTGGCCTTGTGCTGTTGTTTTTGCACGTTAATATTCTAAATAAATAAATAAATTATTATTATTATTATTATTATTACACCGGCGACGCTGATATAACCTCTGCAGTTTCGAGAGTCGTTAAATAAACCGTAATTTAAAATTTATTATGCGAAGGGTCAGCAGGACCCAATATGATGAGAGAAATGTATGTGATATTTTATTATTATTACTATTACTATTATTATTATTATTACTATTATTATTATTATTATTATTATTATTATTATTATTATTACTATTATTATTATTACTATTACTATTATTATTATTATTATTATTATTATTATTATTATTATTATTATTAATGTCTCCAAGTTCTCGCCATGTGACCCCGCTCACTTAATTAACACGGCCTCATCTCGTGGTCAAGGGAGCGCCGTGGATGAAGAGTTCAGAATTTGCGCACATTTCTATTGTGTCCCGTAACCCCGACTTCCGAACGCTGAAACCTCGGCAGTGCAGCTCGACTATTAGAGCGTAATGAAATCTGTGGACGAGCCGATGTAATTTGCACGAACTGTAGCAGACGGAAAGCCAACCACATGCGGTATGTAGTTAGAGGGGAGTCCCCTCTCCGCCTCGCACACCGTTCCCCGTGAATATGCGTATAACTTTAATCATTTCAAGAATTTTAAAGGCTGTTCCCTCCCTGTTCCAAATATATTTAAAAACTGCCATTGTTCAGTCATGTTCCCTCCTGACATCGCGGCGAGAGAGCGCTTGGATTCAAGACGCGTGCACGTCGGATTTCATTATGCTGTGTGCGGACTTCCACTCCGCGCATAGCGGTCCTTTCCCGAAACAAAAGCGCAGATTTATCTCCCTCTCACACGGATAAGACGCGTTGCGTGTTTTCATTCTGTATTTTGCCCTGACGTAGATGACGACGACCAAAGGCCTCCTCTATGTCTCAAGTGACAACTTTATTAACGGTGGACTCAAGTGCTAACGCGCTGGCCTTCCATCCAGGCGGCCCGGGTTCGATCTTCGGCCAGGTAGAGATGGAATTTGTGGTGAACAATGCTGACGATGTAGAGGGGTTTTCTCGGGGTACTCCCGTTTCTCTCCATCATTCCACCAACACTCTCCACCTCCCCTCATTTCATCTATCACCCGCAACAGTAAAAATAGGTTGTGACGAAGTCTTGTGGGTACTATGGGTTTCCGATGCTGATATTTGAATGGCTTGGGGCTCGTCAGGATACTCGTAAGCGGACGGAACCTGCATCTTTGGGAGGCTGAGGCAGAATGGTCCACCTGTCAGCGTCGGACTCACGAACGCCATTCAGGCCACCTGTCGGACTTGGGCAATCATCGCATAGGCCTATAAGGGGCCAGCCCACATAAAGCCAAGCCAACGGTGGAACCCGAGTTTGGCTCCAAGAACCGTAAGCACTTTCTCCTTCCTCCCATTAACGCTGCATTTATGTAGCTTTATTGTTATTGCATAAAGACATGGCTGGCCGCACAGCCATAAAATTCAACGTTTAGTGCTGGTACAAAATTGTCGCGACTTTGGAGTAAAAATTGAAATATGTACATTAGAGAATCAACAACACACACACGGAACCATAATATGTATGTGTGTATGTGTGTATGTATTCATTCATTGATTTATTATATGCCATGAGCATTGAAGCTTTAAGATGTGGAACAAGTCAAAATTTTACAATATTACAATTACAATTTTTACAATACTTTACAATTTTTACAGTTTTACAATTCAGTAATTTTCTACAATTTTTACCATTTTCTGCAATTTTTTACAATATTTTGTCGAGATGTAGTGAGATGAGGTCCGAGGATTCGTCAAAAGATTACCCAGCATTTGCCTTTTGGTTGGGGAAAACCTCGGGAAAAACCCAACCAGGTAATCATATCAAAAAGGTGATGTATGTACGTACGTATGTATGTATGTATGTATGTATTCATTCATTGATTTATTATATGCCATAGATCTTACATGAGCAATGAAGCTTTAAGATGTGGAACAAGTCAAAATTTTACAATATTACAATTACAATTTTTACAATACTTTACAATTTTTACAGTTTTACAATTCAGTAATTTTCTACAATTTTTACCATTTTCTGCAATTTTTTACAATATTTTGTCGAGATGTAGTGAGATGAGGTCCGAGGATTCGCCAAAAGATTACCCGGCATTTGCCTTTTGGTTGGGGAAAACCTCGGGAAAAACCTAACCAGGTAATCATATCAAAGGGGTGATGTATGTACGTATGTATGTATGTATGTATGTATGTATGTATGTATGTATGTATGTATGTATGTATGTATGCATGCATGTATGTATGCAGACCTATATTTGTATCTGTGTATGTACACATGTTTGTAAATACGTATGTACGTGTGTATGTATGTATGGATGTATGTATGTAGCCTATGTATGTAGGCTCACAAGTTACCTCTGTTAGTGCCGTCGGTAAGGCTATGTTACATTAAATGTTAAGCTGTATTGATTTTTTACGTCATTCTTAATATTCTGTGTATGTGTGAATAGATGGAAATGGATAAAGAATTAGAGGAGAATCGTTGTATGGATGTAAACACTCATTTATACCGTCGCCTAGACCATACAGTATACACATTACTTCATTCTGACATGAATTTACCACCACCACTTCGTCTTCTTTCCTCTTATTAAATGACACCGTACCTTCTCATCCTACAAATTCATGGTCGCTATACAGGCTGTATCTATATATGTGTCCATAAATGTGGGGATGTATTCCTGACACCAAACCATAACAAAAAGTTCATATGAACATGGGTCCGCAAACCCTTCGTTGGGGAGTTATGGGTTTATTGGTAATGGTACATGTCATACATTTAACAACACACATTTTACAAAAAAAAAAAAAAAAAAAAAAAATCAAATCCATTTTTTTCCTCACGTTTTCCCACAAGGTAAGTGCCACCCAGGGTACCTTTCTCCAAAACGTTGACGTGCTGCTACCGTATTCCCATCTGCTAAGCCATAAATGTAGTGCATATCCGTTATTTCTCTCACTGAATACATCTTGTGATGTGATGAATGTTACTGTGAATAACACAAAGCAGAACAAAAGGCAATCAGACAAAAAAAAAACAAATGTCATGACCAACTGTAATGAAGAAAGTGGGGAAAATGCAAGTTTGAGGTGAATTACATAATCAAGGGTCACTACAGGAAATTCCTTTCATAACTTCCTAACGAAGGGTTTGCGGACCCATGTTCATATGAAGTTTTTGTTATGTTTTGGTGTCAGGAATAGCCCCCACATTTGTATGTATGTATGTATGTATGTATGTATGTATGTATGTATGTATGTATGTATGTATGTATGTATTAACACTACAATTGGGTATACACCCGGTGGCAGTGATATATAATATACAATAATTACAATTACATGATATAAAATAAAATAAACGTAAATGAAATAAAGTAAAATATACGTAAATCTATAAATAGTAGATGCAATAACCCTAGGACTACAAATAAAAACTATTCTATAATAACGCCTATGATAAGCAAAAGTAAATTAAGTTATAAGTAGGCCTACTTCTATTTCACCCAACTATTACCAATTAAGTAAATACATATCACCTTAATTAATTACATACCAACTTAATTATATATCATCTTAATTAATTACATACCTATACCTTAATTTATTTACATATCAACTAAATTAAATATTATCTTAATTAATTACATACAAACTTAATTATATATCATCTTAATTAATTACATATACCTTAATTTAATTACATATCAACTAAATTACATATCATCTTAATTAATTACATATCAACTTAATTAATTATATATCAACTCAATTAATTACATGAGACAACTTAAATAATTACACTGCACCTCCAATTACATTTTCAGTCTAATCTTCTCAACCTTTCCTTAAATGTATTGATTTTAAAAGGACCACCCTGAAAGATTGCCGCAGGTAAGCTGTTCCAGTCTACTATTGTGCGGTTTTCTACATTTAAACTTCCTAATATGATCAGCCCTTCCTAAGTATGATGGTGTTGCTAATCTAGCATTAATATCGGTCCATGCTTTGTGTCCCAACTTCCTAATATGATCAGCCCTTCCTAAGTATGATGGTGTTGCTAATCTAGCATTAATATCGGTCCATGCTTTGTGTCCCATCTGTGCCTTAAACAATGCGGTGAGTCTGGTTTTTCGTCGCCTTGATTTGAGAAGTTCCCATCCTAAGTCCTTTATTATCTCCTCACCATGTCCCTTCCCCATTTTGACATATTACCAACTTAATTATATATCATCTTAATGAATTATATATACCTTAATTTATTTACATATCAACTAAATTACATATCATCTTAATTAATTACATATCAACTTAATTAATTATATATCAACTCAATTAATTACATGAGACAACTTAAATAATTACACTGCACCTCCAATTACATTTTCAGTCTAATCTTCTCAACCTTTCCTTAAATGTACGGTATTGATTTTAAAAGGACCACCCTGAAAGATTGCCGCAGGTAAGCTGTTCCAGTCTACTATTGTGCGGTTTTCTACATTTAAACTTCCTAATATGATCAGCCCTTCCTAAGTATGATGGTGTTGCTAATCTAGCATTGATATCGGTCCATGCTTTGTGTCCCATTTGTGCCTTAAACAATGCGGTGAGCCTGTTTTTTCGTTGCCTTGATTTGAGAAGTTCCCACCCTAAGTCTTTTACTATCTCCTTACCATGTACCTTCCCCATTTTGACGTATTTTGCTGCCTTGCGTTGGACCTTTTCTATTGAATCGATTTGGTTTTGTCTGTACGGATCCCAGCCTACTGCTCCATATTTCATAATTGGGCGAACAAGGGTTTTGTACGCTAATTGTTTTGACTTTCGGTTAGATTTCTTCAGAATACGCATAGAGAAATGTGCTTTATGCACACATATATAGATACACCCTGTATAATGCTATTATTTACAATATTAATGCAAACATATAGTATAATTGATTATACAAAAACCACTGTAAGTATTCGTTTGAGTTGAATACAACAGCTAATTATAAACAGATGCTAGACTGTGCAGACGAATTTAGATATTCAATGCTGCAGTGCCGCCATGTTGCCAGTAGCCTGCCTTGCGCTGGGAGTCGAACCCTGCCTTGGCGGCCAGTTAACAAGTGTGACAGCATATTGACGTGCTGCGCCCTTCAAGACGGCCGCCGCGCCGCGCCGCAACACGAGATGATCGCCGCCGCGTCTCCCCCGGAGAGAGGGTAGGCTACCCCGGAAACACGGCATTACTACAGCAGGAAGGGGAGGAGGGGTGCACTACAACCCTTCCAGCGCTACTACTCGTGCTGAAAGCGGAGGGACCAGAACATCATCTTCTTCATTATCATAAACATCAGCACCATTCGTAGTTTACAGTTTAATAGTTTCCATTTAAGTCATTAGGCAATTGCAATAGACATTGTCATATACAAATAAAACCTCACACTACAATATAAAATAATTAATTTAAAAAAAATGAATTCAAAATATTTATGTTATACAATGGGTGAGCAATTAGCCTAGTATATACTGTAACTTACGCTTAAAAACAATAATATTCAGTATTTTCACAATATAATGTATGTATATAAATAAAATATTAAAAGATTTTGGGATGGCAATTTCAGCACAAAAATCAAAAGTAATGGCATTTTTAGGACAAGACCCAGTCAGAAGTAAGATAATACACAATAACCAATGCCTCGAACAAGTACAAAATTTCAATTATCTGGGTTGTGAAATATCTTATCAAAATGAAAAAGATGTGAACAAGAAAATTACCAAATTTACACAAATTCTAGGAGTAATAAACAATGTATTAAAAGCTAAATTAGTACAAAAATCTACAAGAATAAAAATGTATAATACACTAGCATTACCCACCCTTTCATACGGAAGCGAGATAAAAAAGACATGAACAGAATCAAAGCAACGGAAATGAAATTTTTCACGAGGACAGCAGGATATACTCTTTTAGACCGAAAAAGGAATGAAGAAATTATAGAACAATTAGAAGTAGAGTCAGTAGAAGAAAAAATCAGCAGATACAAATTCAATTGGCTAGATCATGTAAGAAGAATGGAAAATTCAAGAATCCCAAAAATTATGATGCAGTATAAACCTAGAGGACATCGTCGACCAGGAAGACCTTTTAGAAGACTGCTAGATGGGGCCAAAACAGGTCTACAGAGACCTAATTCGTGAAGGATGATGATGATGATTTTCACAATATCGTCGAGCCTATTAAATAATTTTAATCCAATAACGCTAAAACTATTTTGAGATTAACTTAACCTATAATACGATATATCAAACAATGATTGGTTTCTAAGTGAAGAGAGGCGAATAGAAGCATTTGAAATGTGGATATGGAGAAGGCTGGAGCATGTGAAATGGACAGACAGAGTAAGAAATGAAGTTGTGTTGGAAAGAATGGATGAAGAAAGAATGATACTGAAACTGATCAGGAAAAGGAAAAGGAATTGACTGGGTCGCTGGTTGAGAAGAAACTGCCTACTGAAGGTTGCACTGGAAGGAATGGTGAACGGGAGAAGAGTTTGTGGCAGAAGAAGATATCAGATGATAGACGACATTAAGATAAATGGATGATATGCGCAGACAAAGAGGAAGGCAGAAAATAGGAAAGACTAGAGAATGCTGGGTTTGCAGTGAAAGACGTGCCCAAGGGCAGAACACTATGAATGAATGAATGAATGAATGAATGAATGAATGAATGAATGTCATCTGAACGGTGATTTGGATATTAAGTTATACTAATACTACATAGTTATCACATGACTCGTGTACCACGAAGGAAATAAGTGTAAGATAAACTTCGTGTCTCGAAATTTTCCAGGAGGTGCGTCTCGCTCCATTCTGCATTTAGTGAGCCTCCACAGAACAGTCGTGGAAATATTTGGTATTATGGGCAAAGCTCGGAACTTGGGGACTTGTGTCTTTGAACGTGGCTAAGCGACCGGACTTCAATGTCAACAAACTCACGCTTCCAGCACAGAGGTACTGTAAGATCTGCTATAAAAGTGGTTCCTGGCTGGAACAACATAATGATAATATTATGGTCGGTTGAAACAAGTAATTTTATAGCATATATATATAAACAAACATGCAAAATATATCAAATTTACAGTTCTGCTCTGTACATTTTATTACAGTGTATGACTACATACATTCGAATATTTTTCGAACCCATACCTTCTTCGTCTGTTAGTTAAACATGATTTGAAACGAAAGAAACTTATTTCCACGTCACATGAAGTGACGGGAGAAAAATTAATTTTTTTATTTTATTTATTTAAACTAGCTACCTACTGAATACAAATTACATTTATAAAACAAAAATGTTTCTAGCCACTACCGTAAGAGCCAGGCTCGTGTACGGTGTGGTCTTAGTCAATAATATAACATAAAATTTACAAGGACACTTTACTAAATACAGTAACTAACTAAATTTGAAACCAATAAATACAACACAAGAGCAAGAATAAAGAAGAAAGAGAAAAAGAGAGAAAAATACACATTTAATATAAATTGACAATCCGACAGAAGCCAGTGATATTCAATAAAAACAAGAATATAGTAGACAGAAATAAAAGGTAAAAAAATACATTTGTTAATATTATATTATATCGTGGATAATTTTAGAAATTTATTTTTAAAAGCTTCAATTTTAAAAAATTTCAAATTTGGAAAATGGTTTGTAATTGTATTATAAAGTCTTAAGCCGAAATAAAGTATTGAATGTTTTCACTGTCACTGTTTCCTGTTCGATTTTCAGCAGTTGCTAGCTGATCTCATATCTGAGAAAGATAAGTATCCTAAATTTGTCTCGAAAATAGTTTTCTATTTCTATGTCACTACTAGGGAAGGTTCCACTACGACTTGATCCATGGCTATGGACAAATTTTCCACCGATTTAAAGGACTGCAATGTATTTCAATGAATGCCCGTTTCCAATCTCTAGTTTGTGTTTGACACAAGTTACAAAATATAAACTCTCCATTCGAAGAAAATAATGTATCTCCTCAGAATTCCTCCACGAAATTCTGAACCTAAATTTTAAGAAATATATTTTCAAACGTATACAATACCCATTCGAATAATACGTATTTTCTTATTTTCAAACAGACCGTTTACCTCTAATTAATTATCTGAATGTCATTGGCTTCGACACGACACAGTTTCCTCGTCCGTCTTCCTGTCATTCGAAGTGGCCACTTTCTTAGTACACACGACTGTCCCTGAGCACTTGCAGCGTGAGCTTTGTGTACGTTGTACCTGTAACCTTACTCATGCACACGACACAAGTCCCCAAGTTCCGAGCTTTGATTATGGGTTATATTATATAATCATGAAGATTGTGTCATACTCTAGAATCTGATTTCTGATATCAGACCCTATTAATAGATGGATATCAAAATACACTACAGTGTTGAAGGAAGTACATTATTGCATTTTATTACTTTAATTTTAGTATACAGGGTGGATGGTAACCTCTGCACCAAAATGAAACTGGTAATAGATCATGGGGAGAGATCTGAAACATCTAAATAAGTTCGTCTCTAACATTCACCGTTTTAGTGAAAATCGTTATGTTTCTATGAAGCATTTGGCAACATCACGTCTGCTCTAGCAAGCGCGGCGTGCATTTCTTACCTTCCCCTCTCCCTCTACTGTACTCAGTGCGCTGCGTTGCAAGATCTATTTTAACGATTTTCACAATTATTCAATTTAAATTCATCGCTAAACGGTGGCAAACACGCTTTTAAGTCATTAACTGATAAGATTATTTTTACCTGTCTGCTTATGTAGCAATCAGCCGTCTCTATAGGGCTATTACCGCAATAGAGCGCTAAAAAAATTGGACAAAGGCTATTTTTTCTGCTTAACGATACTTCATCGAAGGAGAAGTGTAATACAAGTTTTGTTATATTTAACATGTAGAATCATGTTTTAAATTTTGGTGCGCATCCACCCTGCATATGTATTTAGCAAGTAATTAGGTGTAACTTCTGATTTGTTCTATATTCATTTCTCATCAACACATGTATGTGAATTCAAAGAAAGTAATGAACTAATCTAATCTAATTTATTTGAAAAGTCTCTTAATCGTATTCTTGCTGCATCACAGTGTTCTCTTTATATATCTCATACTATAAGAAAGCCAAAACAGAAAATAAAGCAAAAGACTATCTAATCTAACACATCACAGAGAACGGAAATTGAGTGCATTCCTTTAACTAATAACAGACTACAAAAACAACCTCTCGATAATAATTCTTCCTCTATAGTCAGAATGAACTTATGATGTAATTTTCTGTAGCGTACGAGGAAATACGGGCGTTACTTTATCAATCTATTCGACTTTTGCTTCAAATGCTGTATAAAAAGCTTGGCTCACGGCTTCTCACCAAAGGTTATCAGGGTTCGATGCCTACAAGGTCCTAGAAGACTTTTTAGCTAGCAAAGCAACTGTAATACATAATAGATCGGTTATCTCGCTCGTTGCCGAAATGTTAACCGCTCTGCTTTTCTTCGCAACGTCCCTGCTTCGATCTCGATCTGGGTTAATATGGAATTTTTTACGGACAAGGTGGGTGTCGAGGAATTTATTTCGGGGTTCTTCTGTTTCACCTCATCATATTTTTATATCACCACCATTCCCCAATCACCTTTCACTGTGAGAAGTCCTCGGTCAGGCTCCAGAAGAAATAATTTCTGTTAGAGACTGAGTGAAACCCAGAGAAATAGTGAGGCGGGAAGTATTAGTTAGACCAATGGAGAAAATCTATGATGCCATCAGAATCACATCAATTCTTATGTCGAAAAAGGAGCAAAATTGTTCTAATCTTTTTTGTTTGAAATATCTAAATAATAATAATAATAATAATAATAATAATAATAATAATAATAATAATAATAATAATAATTCTCTGAAATTTATATTATTTTATTTATTTATCTTATTGCTAGTAAATTTCAAATGAATACAAGTTAATATAAATTAATATTATAAACTATATATTAAAATGGATTTGAGGGAGGTGGGATATGATGATAGAGAATGGATTAATCTTGCTCAGGATAGGGACCAATGACGGGCTTATGTGAGGGCGGCAATGAACCTCCGGGTTCCTTAAAAGCCAGTAAGTAAATAGTAAGTAAGTAAGTATTATAAACTACCCACTCCTGAATGAGTAAGACCCGTGTTCAGGAGGGGATTCCAATACATGCAAAAATAAAATTGAGAGTGATTAAATTACAGATTAAAAAGTGTTAAATATCTTTAAACCCAAACTATAAATCCAATTCTATTTTTTTATTTTTTTTTATTAATTTGGAGAGGATTGGTAGTTAAATTAATATTAAATTAAATCTGTTTAATAATTTAGGACCTTTACTCATGCTATGAGAAAACGCTGCATTGGTTTTACATTTAGGATCAGGTAAACGCAGAGAATTCATATTTTTAGTTCCATATTTATGTACATACCTTTCAAAGTTATTAAGATTTCTGTGAAAACATTTTAATAAAATAAAATTACAAATTTGTTTAATGTTGAAAACTTTGAAATGTTTAAACAACCGTTCAGATGAGTAATCTTTCTGATTTTTTAAACAAATTTTTAATACTTTTTTCTGTAGTAAAATTAACTGATGAAGGTTGGATTTATAAGTTCCACCCCAATCTGTAATACCATACATAAATATACATTCAAATAATGCTAAATAAATTGTACGTAAACAGTTAATTGACAAAATATTTCTTAGAACAACAAAGTAATATAATGTTTTACGTAATTTATTGTACATATAAGGAATATGATTCTTCCATTTTAAATGATTATCAATAATTATACCAAAGTATTTAACCTCATTAACTTCGTTAATTTCTGAACGAATTTCAATTTAAATCGGAACGGTCAAAATTATGCATTTTAATTTTTAATATAGATGAAATCGTTTATTACCTTTATTATTTAAGGAAAATGGGATAGCTATTGTTTTATCTTCATTAATTACAAGAGAATTTAAATCGAACCATTTTTTTTATTAATTTTAAGCCGCAATTTGCATTATAATAAGCATCAGTCCAAGTTTTTCTATTAAAAAGTAAAACATTATCATTAGCATACGAATATAAATCACCTTCATATTCTTTAAGGTCCATCATTAAAATGTCATTAATATATTAAAAATAAAATCGGTCCAAGGACTGTTCCTTGCGGAATTCCTATATTAATTTTAGTATCTTGAACTCTATCATTTAAATAAGATTCTAATCAATGATAATACTTACGTTTTACTCTGTATATGTACTGTAGGCCTACATTGAATTACCCATACGTATTGTACAACACATTGGATGAATCAGAGCACAGCAACGCAGCACGTTTCCTTGACTACAAAATTGGTGACGTGGCAGAGCTTTCGACATTTTATCTCACCGTCTACCATCATTAAGCTACAGTATTACTGTCAAGTAAAACTCTTGATAGAACTTTTCTCCACGCAATAAATCGTCTTTTCAGTCCTGTACACACTTGGATTCGGGTTCGAGTCCCATTTCCCGCCGTTGCGTCACGGTCCTTAGTTATAAATTCACATTCCGCAAATGAAGAGCATTACTTCAACATCAATCAGGAAGGGTTAGTGGAGTCGTGTTATGGAATAGGCTAATAAATTCAATGGGATAATCATCAAGGGGAGTGGTGAAAGCCGACTAGTATCAACAAATACATCACGCGCACTTGTTACAAATGTTTGAGCCCATTTATGTAACTCAGAGGTTGTTTACAGCGTCATAAATGGCAAAGGCGTGGATGGCTTTTGCGCGTCCCTAGGAGACTAAGCAATTCCACAGCGTCCAACTACATTCGTTATCATCACATCTCAACCACACTATTATTATTATTATTATTATTATTATTATTATTATTATTATTATTATGTCTATACCGAGAGTTAGCCTATTCGACAGAATGTGCAAACTTGTCTCATTTCAAATATTTTATCAGCATCTTTTGTCTCTGGTTAAGTGGAAGAGAAGACTTGATGGCCTTAGGTTCACCAGAATAAATAAAAGTAGTATTATTATTATTATTATTATTATTATTATTATTATTATTATTATTATGTCTATACCGAGAGTTAGCCTATTCGACAGAATGTGTAAACTTGTCTCATTTCAAATCTTCTATCAGCATCTTTTGTCTCTGGTTAAGTGGAAGAGAAGACTTGATGGCCTTAGGTTCACCAGAATAAATAAAAGTATTATTATTATTATTATTATTATTATTATTATTATTATTAGTATTATTATTATTATTATTATTATTATTATTATTATTATTATTATTATATGATTATGTCTAGTGACGAGAATATTGTACGAAATAGAAACATAAAAATTCGAAATTTATCTTTTCAAGAGGTGGAAAAGATCAAATATCTTGGAGGAACAGTAACAAATATAAGTGATACTCGGGAGGAAATTAAACACAGAATAAATATGGGAAATTCCTGTTATTATTCGGTTGAGAAGCTTTTATCATCCAGTCTTGTGTCAAAAAATCTGAAAGTTAGAATTTATAAAACAGTTGTATTACCGGTTGTTCTTTATGGTTATGAAACTTGGACTCTCACTTTGAGAGAGGAACATAGGTTAAGGGTGTTTGAGAATAAGGTGCTTAGGAAAATATTTGGGGCTAAGAGGGATTAAGTTACAGGAGAATGGAGAAAGTTACACAACGCAGAACTGCACGCATTGTATTCTTCACCTGACATAATTAGGAACATTAAATCCAGACGTCTGAGATGGGCAGGGCATGTAGCACGTATGGACGAATCGAGAAATGCATATAGAGTGTTAGTTGGGAGGCCGGAGGGAAATAAACCTTTAGGGAGACCGAGACGTAGAAGGGAAGATAATATTAAAATGGATTTGAGGGATGTGGGATATGGTGATAGAGACTGGATTAATCTTGCACAGGATAGGGACCAATGGCGGGTTTATGTGAGGGCGGCAATGAACCTCCGGGTTCCTTAAAAGCCAGTAAGTAAGTAATTATTATTATTATTATTATTATTATTATTATTATTATTATTATTATAGCCCGGTCCAGACGCAACAGCATACTTGAAAGTTCTACGTAAAGATTATTTTTTGGTCCTATGGAATGCATCTGTTATGGTAATAATTAATATTAGAGGAGAAAAACTCGCTCTGGCGCCGGGGATCGAACCCGGGTCCTTGGTTCTACGTACCAAATGCTCTCACCATTTAGCTACGACGAAGTTCAATCCACAGCACCGGATCGAACTCCTCTCCTCCAGTTTTTTTTCCCCTTTTTGATCTGACTCCAAGTTGGGTATATATGCTGACATTTTTTATATTACGTCAACTGCTATTATACAAGGAGCGCACTCAGTTAGTCACTTGGTGGCCGGGATTCAACAGTAATATGCACTGTTGCTCCAAGAATCTACGTAAAGATTATTATTTTTGGTCCTACAGAATATTATATGCAATTCGTTGGTTATATAGAATTGTTAGTCTCGGCACTGGATAATAAACTATTTCCTTAAATTAACGTAAGAATAAAAACGTTTTTTGTACCAGAACCGTTGGTTCGACAGGTATCCTTTAATTTTTCTACATTTCAAAGCTACAATGCTGTTGTATTATCTACAGAATATAATAAATGAAATAAAAAAATAAAAATGTATACTTTCTCAGTGTTAGGAGTGTTATTGTCGGACCATCGGATCTGTGCCCCTTCAGCGCTGTCGTCGTTCTTGGAAAAGTTAACGCCTGTACTCACTCCATTCCACCCGCTTTCCTCCCACCACGTCAAACAGCAGGCCACGAACCTTGCCGAATAGGGATGTTGCCAAACTTCCGTCAAAAGGTGTCATAAATAACTGGTCCTCCATGCTACAATATTATTTCTTTCAATCAAAATAAGTACATCTTGTATTTCTACATTTTTAAAACCTAAATCCCATGTCTCGAATCACTTTCCGTAGTTTTTATCTCCAACCTTGGAAATTATTGCTTCTCTCGCAAACTTCAGTAATTTCTTGAATGTTGAAACTTCTTTCTGAACGGTATAAAATTCTTGTATCTTTCTTCTTAAAATACATCGGTTCATATCATCTACAATAATTAAAAGTTCCCTTGGTCTTTACTTCTCTGGTGATTCTAGCTTTTCATCTCCTGCACAGACTCCCTCTCTCCTGATTTTCTTTATTGGGAGTTCTGACCTGTCTATATAAATTACATAAAATGTTGTATTATTAGTATTAGTTAAGTAAGTAATTTTAACACGTATTCCATTGAAATAAAGTAAGCCTCACTTGTTCGCAGCTGCTCTTTTCGTTGCCTGATTTATAAGAAACAGATATTGACCTCTTTGTTTCTCTTCATCGCAAAATGCTATTAGGTACTTGCTTAATAATATTTCTTTCGCCACTCCGTGCTACAGTATTCATGTTGAGTTGACAACACTGGACTGCAAGTGCAAATAAACTGTCCCTCAAGACGGCCAAAAATGTGAGTAGTGGGGGACAGAAAGGGGGAGAGACAGAGAGAAAAGAGAGAGATAGGAATGCAGGGAGGGAAATGAATTACAGAGGCTGAGAAGGAATTAGGGTTCAGTTCGCTTATCTTACGGGGGCACAGATCCGATGGTCCGACTATAAAAGCGTATTTCCCTTAAATTTATTTATATCGATTTCTCTGCAGGTTCACAGTAAATTTTTTCTGTACTTCGTACAACATGAAATCAAGAACGCCTGCAATTCTGAATCCTATCTTTGGTACATGACCTGAAATGCACAGTTTACAATTACGGCGATGCGAGAGAACAGAAATCCTCCAATCAAATCTCTACCTGTCCAGTAAGGGGTAATGTAACAAACGCGGCTGTAAAATTCGGGTTTTAGAGAGACGCAGATGTTGGGTCGCGTTTTCAGTGTTGCTCAATGCGACAGGAATGCCAACCGCCGTACTTTGAAATTGACTGTACAATGTAGTCAGTCTCCTAATGCGAAAGAGATACGCTGATGGCCGAGGTTTATAAAACAAAGTAAAGAAAGAGTCGTAAAAAATTATAGTCCATTCAGTTGGAGATTAGAGAACTGATGATAAAAGCGAGGCGTTTCATTACACGCAGCGGTTCAAGTATGCCATGCTGTGCAAGATACGCAATGCAGTAGCACGTGGATCTGGCCCAGGGAGGTCTCTGGTTCACTCCGGGACACAAGGAAAACTCGCCACATTTAAATAATCCCTGGAGCTACAATTATTATCAAGATATAATAATAATAATAATAATAATAATAATAATAATAATAATAATAATAATAATAATCTATACTAATAATAAATCTGTAGCCGTAATTTTTCTTGTAATTTTCGATTTTCCAAAAATAATTGGTCCTAACATATATAATTAACCACCCTGAAACCGAAAATCGCTTTTTTGAAATTTTTGTTTGTATGTCTGTCTGGATGGCTGAACCGATTTATATGAAAATTGGAATATAAATTAAGTTCGTTGTAACTTAGATTTTAGGCTATATGTATTCAAAATACTCTATTTAAAAGGAGGGTTATAAGGGGGTCTGAAGTAAATAAATCGAAATATCTCGCTTATTATTGATTTTTGTAACAAATGTTACATAACAAAAGTTTCTTCAAAAATGATTTCCGGTAAGTTTTATTCTTTGCAAAATTTTGCTAGGACTGATATTTAATGAGATAAATGAGTTTTAAAATTAAAATAACGCCATCTGAGACGGTGCAATGAAATAACAAATGACTTCGTCTATAAGGGGCCTTGGACAACAACAATACAATACATTTTCACCGCCGCCTCAGATTGTAGCGTTGTTGTTCCTGCAGTAATTCCTATGTGGAAAATATAAAAATTTTGAGTAGGAAGAAAAAAACACATTTATTCATTCCAGGGCAATAGTACATAGGAGATCATGAATTCTTACATTTTCGAAAGAAAGAAATATAATTACTACTGTTTATGCTGTATCACTATTTAAGTTATTTGAAGGGTTCAGAACCATAGTGGGCCAAGCGCCATTTACTGAAGACGTAGAAAACAATGATTAAAATTAAGTTATTACCATAATTCAATGGAACCATATAGCAAGTAATATAAAGTTTACACATTAAAACTAAATGATATGTCAATCTTCATTAAACTATGGTCGCATGTAATAACACATAAGAAACAGGTTAAAGGAATTGTCATTGCACCAAATGAGTGCTCTCTGGACCAAAATGATCGCATTTTAATTCTTTAAATACAATTTCAATTAAGTAACATATTAAACGATTTATCCTACTAACAAACACGAATGTTCCCTGGATCAAACGTCCTATTTTAATTATGTAATTACTTCATATTTATTTCTAACAGATGCAGCGGAGCGCACGGGTACGGCTAGTAATAATAATAATAATAATAATAATAATAATAATGATAATAATAATAATCCTTAAGAAGTAAACCTATAGACCCATTCACAATGAAAATTAAACGTAAACGTAATAACATATGTGTTAAACTCGTAAAATTACTGGGATGTAAACATTCACAATGATTTCTCCGAATTAGCTCTGTGGTAGGGCGTCTGCCTCTAGACTAGCCGTCTCGTGTTCGATTCCTGGAGGGGTCAGAAATTTGCATGTAAAATTTCTACCTAGGGACTAGGAGCGATAGAAGTGCACAACTTATAATCACTAAATTGTGCATCAATATGCCTGGGTTAAATTCCAAATCTCTCCGCAGTGCAAATCAAGAGCAGGCATATGTCATTGTTGATAGTGATTCGTCCGTCGGACGGGGACGTTAAGCCTGGTGGCCTCATTGGTGCTCAACAGGAGTAGGTTACGTGCCGGCACCGGACTTCCCCCTTCTCCCTTTCTCATCATCAGCATACACGCCCATTCCCTGCACTACACTTACACATACAATCACCCTAGTACACGACATAGCTCTTCACAGATACACATCATGCACAAACTGGCCGCCGAAGTGGTGTGCAACTTAAAAATGGGAAACAGTCCTGCCATCTATCCGCAGTATGCGAAACCCGAATCACGAAAGTGAAGTGCGTAGACACACACATACATTCACAATGAAAGACGCCAACGTGTATTAGCCAATCAGAAAAGAGAACAAGTGAAAGGTTGACAAGTGATTCAAAATGGCTGCTTGTATCGTTCTCGCAACAGTTTCAATTTTGACTGGCATTCATCAACTATAACAAAATAGCCACAGAATTTCCTTAAAAAACAAAAATTACAATTTGAAAGCATTTTCTGATTCTACGACATTCATGATAGACGCAACAATAAAAATAAATAATTAGGACGTTAAGAAACGAAATAGGTTATGAAATAGGTATATATATAACTCATTAATAAACATTAATATAATACATATTTTTACTTAGCTTCGCAGTTCAATTCCCGTCAAATTGATTCCCACACATTACCTTTCATCGCTGCACCTTTTTATAATTTGATTTTCTTGTCATGTCATAAACTGCAAATAATCGACGCCATTGTGCAATTGCGAACAACAGAAGTGCGTTCTGATTGGCTGATTTCTTACGTTTCGCGTAACTTTAAACGCAGACGCTTGGAGCTTGCAGGCTTCTATGTTAACGTTTAATGAACGTTTACATGATCCATTGCGAACGGTTCCATTATATTTCATAGCATCTAGCTTTTATATTTACGTTTAATTTTCATTGTAGATAAAAGACAAAGTATATGATTATGTCTCGTGACCAGAACATTGTACGAAATGGAAATTTATCCTTTGAAGAGGTGGAAAAATTAAAATATCTTGGAGCAACAGTAACATACATAAATATAAGGAAAAAGAGGATATAATAATATTAATAAAATTTGAGGACCGAATGAGCAGCGATCGTATTCGGTTGCAGTTCATATAAAGGGTGCGTCAGAAAGAACGGATGGATTTCAAACTATCGATATGCAACGAGGAGAGAGATATAGTGAAAGGGACCACGAGTGTTGGGTCAGCCATAGAATGCAGTTTCAGTTGAGAATATGGTGTTGGTCTGGTGTACAACGTGCTTTCATCGTAGAGACATTTTTGAAAAATGAAGAGTCTGTGATCGTCACTCAGGACTCATTTCGACATCGGATGTTACGCTAGGATTCCAACTCGGAATACAATTCTGCGGTGGGTGGCTTCATTTCGTATCACAGGTTCAACATTAAAGAAGAAATCACCTGGACGAAATTCTATTGCACTGAGATTGTCCGAGGCTACGGTAAGATCTCGCGCCCTGCGACTTCTTTCTTTGGGACCATTTGAAGGCGTAAGTTTGTAAACACCGATCACATACACTGGACGAACTGAAGACAGCGATTCGTGAAGAAATCGTGGCAATTGCACCAGCTATGACTGTGAAAGTGATGGCGAACATCAGAAAACGCCTCGATGCCTGTATTGAAAGCCAAGGACATCATATGGATAATGTTGTTTTACATAAATAAACTGCATGTATTGGTGAATATGTTGATAACAATAAATTTTTGATTTGATGAATCTTTACAATTTTCTTGCCATGTGAAATCCATCCGTTCTTTCTGACGCACCCTGTATATTATTAATATAAGAGGAATATATAATAAAATAACATAAAATAGGAACTAAAATTAAAATTACAGCTACAATAAAATTACATAATATAATATTAACATACAGAAGAATAATATCGTACGTGAATTAAATACGACAATTTATGAAAGATACATATTCCGAAATTATAGAATATAAATACAATAAAGACTGATTAATTCATACACATATGGTCCGGCCAGGAATCTGTAGAAATAACTTCACGCATATGGGGGTGGAGTCAATCTGTGCCGGAGTGTATTGCGGGCAGCATCAGCAAGAGGCCGCTAAGGGGTATGATGCTCACGGTAGAAGGTAGAGTTCAGACAAGCAAGCAATTGCTCGTTTCGTTCAACGAACTCCTCTCCCCAGAGCGGTCATTGGCCCTAGCCCTCCCTCATACCACTTACGCAGAGATCTAGTTTCGTCTTTCTACTCTACAGATTCCTGGGACTGACCATATGTTATAAATTTATTTCATCAAATTATTGAAGACATTCCACGTATTAAGGGTGCCTATCACCACGGCATGGCGCGTCCTCAGTTTGCGGATAGAGGAGACGGCCTCCAGATATGGAGGGTAGCTGCGAATATATTGAATAAGCAGTCGTGGACAGCCGATAAGGGGTGGTCCTCCAGCTTGGGGGTTGGGCGAAGGGCTAACAACCCATCACCGTAAAAAAAAACAGCTTGTTAGGAAACCTCAAAATAAGCCTCAGAATAGGACTGATTCTCTAGCACGACCACAGCAATGAGACTGGATTAATCTTGCATAGGATAGGGACCGATGGCGGGCTTATGTCAGGGCGGCAATTAACCTCCGGGTTCCTTAATAAAAGCCATAAGTAAGTACTGAAGACATTAACACGTTTCTAATTTTCTTGTTATATGTTAGTGGGTTACATGTTAGAAGTTCTGGGTGTAATTTAGCTAAAGGATTATATAACAGAGGGCCAAAATTAATGCTATGCTTTAGACCAGCAGATGTGAGACATTTAGGTTCTACTAATGTTGAATTATTATTTCGTCTTGTGTTATGATTATTAGTATTACTGTAGTATTTATTTATTTAACCTGGTAGAGATAAGGCCGTCAGGCCTTCTCTGCCGCTCTAACAGGAGATTCCAACTATAATACGAAGAATAAAATTACAATTAGTATTAAATTCACAATTACAATTACAAATAAAAATACAATTAGTATTACAATTACAATAAAAATCAAAGTACGAAAAGATTACCTGACTAATGAAAGCTAGATCATTTATCATGAAAAAACAACGAATATTTTATATTTACTGAATTACAAATTAAACCTAGAATAACAAAATTGTATAGTGATGAAAGTACTGGATATTGAAATATTTTGTGATAGATTAAGGAAACTATTTACAAGAAATCAATTACTGACCAAGTGCCTAGTAAGTTTGCGTTTGAATTCAATTTTATTTCGACAGTCCCTGATGCTAGCAGGTAGCGAATTCCAGAGTCTTGGTAGGGCTATTGTGAAAGAAATATAAACTTATTACGATTTTTATGATAAAATTTTAACAGAGTTACGTATATTCATAAATTTATTCAATATTAATTACATTAAATTTAGAATAAATTAATTTAGTTGGATAATCAAATGACATTCGGGATTAAATTAAACGCAGAATAAATATGGGAATACCTGTTATTATTCGGGTGAGAAGGTTTTATCATCCAGTCTGCTCTCAAAAAAGCTGGAAGTTAAAATTTATAAAACAGTTATACAGTATTACCGGTTGTTCTGCATGGTTGTGAAACTTGAACTCTCACTTTGAGAGAGGGACAGAGATTAAAGGGTTTGAGGATAAGGTGCTTAGGAAAATATTGGGGCTAAAAGGGATGAAGTTACAGGAGAATGGAGAAAGTTACACAACGCAGAACTGCACGCATTGTATTCTTCCCTAGGAACATTAAATACAGACGTTTGAGATGGGCAGAGAATGTAGCACGTTTGGGCAAATCCTGAAATGCATATAGAGCAGGCCTGCACAAGGTTTGCGCTCTCCGAGTCGGCTCACAGCTCATGAGCGGAATGCAGATATTAGCTGCGCTCTGTATAAGGGTGGACTGGAAGAAGGGGTGATCTTGTACAAAATAAACACAAAAGGAAGTACTATTACGAGTGCTTATGAAATGAATTCCCGTTCAGTGTTTGCAAAACTATCTTGGACTATTATTAATTAATAAAGAAATATTTATTTTACAGAAGTAATAGAAATTCTACAGCTACTTAAATGTAAAATATCATTTTGTTATATTTGTATTTATCAGTACATCAAAACGAGGTTTTATGCTGTTGGCAGCTGAAAGGAACAGTAGCCTACTGATCGTAATGAAACATCAGTTACAGATGTTCGATGTCTGCCTTTATTAAAGTTGATTATAGAAAACAGTTGCTCACAAAAACAGTATAAATGTTGAGTCAAAGATAGCAATCATTTTCACAGCCAGCCTGTGTAGTCGTGGATATTATTGCTAATGTTTAGTCTTGTATAACTCAACCAAGCTAGTAATATTATTAAAACGATCTTTAGCCCTTAGGTCACATTGAAGATCAATAAGTTCGAGCTATAAATCGTTAAATGTTAAATGTTATGTTCCGTCTTTTAGATTCCTCCATACTGTACTGTAGCAGTAGGTAAGCAACGTGAAACAGTTACTGAGAATAGGCCTACACACTGCACTCCACTAGATAACTGAGTGGTCGTTTCCCTCTGCTCTATCTATAGCAAGTCTACGTCATTCTGACGTATCTTCCTCTCCGTTTCGGCTAGCGGTAAACACGACTCTCCCGCTCCGAAGGAGAGCGCGCGCTCGTTGAGCGCTGTTTGTGCAGTATGATATAGAGTGTTAGTACGAAGTACAATAGTACAACACCCTCGCTTAAGTCATAAACTGAGACATAGGAGGAGAGAATAGTGTGGGTCTCTGCCTGCCAAAGAGCTGGAATGTTTGTTATTTATGGCCTATTTAGGAAGACAAGTCACCCTATTCCCACCCCACTCTACCCTTGAGGCCGGCCCATGGTTGAGAGGAGTGAAACCTGACCAGGCCAGACGAATTGTGCCTCAGTTGCAACGTTTTAAGCGCAACGTCAAAAACCCGCGAAGACAAACGAAAATCCAGAAGCAGACCCGGCACGAGCGATCCTGGCCTCATTAACAAATTTTACTGCAAAACAGGTCTATATACATCACAAGCCAGACCCGGCACGAGCAATCCTGGCCTCAGGAACAAATTTTACTGCAAAACAGGTCTATATACATCACAAGCTAGACCCGGCACGAGCAATCCTGGCCTCAGGAACAAATTTTACTGCAAAACAGGTCCATATACATCACAAGCTAGACCCGGCACGAGCAATCCTGGCCTCAGGAACAAATTTTACTGCAAAACAGGTCTATCTACATCCCAAGCCAGACCTGGCACGAGCTATCCTGGCCTCAGGAACAAATTTTACTGCAAAACAGGTCTATCTACATCACAAGCTAGACCCGGCACGAGCAATCCTGGCCTCATGAACAAATTTTACTGCAAAACAGGTCTATCTACATCACAAGCCAGACCCGGTACGAGCAATCCTGGCCTCAGGAACAAATTTTACTGCAAAACAGGTCTATCTACATCACAAGCCAGACCCAGCACGAGCAATCCTGGCCTCAGGAACAAATTTAACTGCAAAACAGGTCTATCTACATCACAAGCCAGACCCGGCACGAGCAATCCTGGCCTCAGGAACAAATTTAACTGCAAAACAGGTCTATCTACATCACAAGCCAGACCCGGCACGAACAATCCTGGCCTCAGGAACAAATTTTACTGCAAAACAGGTCTATCTACATCACAAGCCAGACCCGGCACGAGCAATCTTGGCCTCAGGAACAAATTTTACTGCAAAACAGGTCTATCTACATCACAAAGTTTTCAAATGCTTCTACAGTGATATATGCTCCATTCAAATAACTAATACATTACCGTAAAGAGGGGTGACTTTGAACGCCGAGGTGACTTTGAACAGTAGTTTAGCGCCTTTCTAAATTAAATGCTGTACCCAATTGCGATAAAACTGTTTAAGTTGTCAATAAACTAGTTCAGTTCTTTCGCAATTGGGTACAGCATTTAATTTAGAAAGGCGCTAAATTACTTTTCAAAGTCACCTCGGCGTTCAAAGTCACCCCAATTTACGGTACATAAAAACAAAATTTGATTTCAGTTAAGCCAAGTGACTGAGGCCCGGCCTCACTTCCCTCAGTCAATCAGCCGCCACTGAAGTAGGGTCAGTAAGTAATGTTAGCCATTCAGAGCTGTGAAACGAGTTCACAATGCCCCCATTCTAATTTTCTCAGGGCAGCAGATATCTGTCGCAAAGAATAGTAAGATTCATTTACTTTGAAAGGTAAAATGAAATAGGACGCATTATTTTGGAAGCGGCGGCACTCGTGCTGTGAGCTGGTCGTTTCCTACTCCCCGCCTTGTTACACATCTTAATGTGGAAGCAGTTTTAAAGCAGGCAAGAAGTGAACAGTGGGTCTGAAGACGTCTAGCGAGCGACCACCCAGCAGCGCGTGGAGTGTTTGCAGAGAACAAGTGGTCGCTGCTTTTCACACTTGAGTCGAGTGCGTGCCCGACTAGACGCGGGTGGGTTCAAGTGCTAATCCCCCCCCCCCTCCCGCAGCATACCAACATGTTTTCTTTCAAACACAACTTGGCGGCTAATTCAGAGGGCAGAGATACATTTTTACCAACAATTCGCTATCACTGAACTGTGTCGATTATGCCCTTCCTATACGTTACACTGATATTATTCTAGGTTGGTACTATATACCGTGTGTTTTTCTGGGTATAACACATACGTAGCAATTTAACGTTGTCATAAGAGATCTTACTAAGCTTACTCACAAATGGTTTTTAGACAACCCGGAGGTTCATTGCCGTCCTCACATAAGCCCGTCATCCCTATCCTGAGCAAGATTAATCCAGTTCCTATAATCATACCCCACCTCTCTCAAATCCAGTTATTCCCCATCTACGTCTCGGCCTCCCCGAACCTCTTTTTCACTCAGGTCTTCTAACTAACACTCTATATGAATTTCTGGACCTACCCATACCTGCTACATGCCCTGCTCATCTCAAACGTCTGGATTTAATGTTCCTAATTATGTCAGGCGAAAAATACAATGCGTGCAGTTCTGCGTTGTGTAACTTTATCCATTCTCCTGTAACTTCATCCTTCTTAGCCCCAAATATTTTCCTAAGAACCTTATTCTCAAAAACCCTTATCTCTGTTCCTCTCACAAAGTGAGAGTCCAAGTTTCACCACCGTATAGAACACCTGTAATACAACAGTTTTATGAATTGTAACTTTCAGTTTTTTTTTTTTTTTTTTTTTTTTTTTTTTTTTTTTTTTTTTTTTTTTGACAGCAGACTGGATGACAAAAGCTTCTCAACCGAATAATAACAGGCATTTCCCATATTTATTCTGTGTTTAATTTCCTCCCGCGTGTCATTTGTATTTGTTACTGATGCTCCAAGATATTTGAACTTCTCCACCTCTTCAAAATTAAATTTACAATTTTTATATTTCTATTCCGTACAATATTCTCGTCACGAGACATAATCATATACTTTGTCTTTTCGGGATTTACTTCCAAACCTATTTCTTTACTTGTTTCCAGTAAAATTCCCGTGTTTTCCTTAATCGTTTGTGAATTTTCTTCTAACATATTCACGTCATCCGCATTGACAAGCAGCTGATGTAACCCGTTCAATTCCAAATCCCCTCTGTTATCCTGGACTTTCCTAATGGCATATTCTAGAGTAAAGTGCATCTCCTTGCTTTAGCCTGCTGTGATTTGGAAAAGCATCCAACAGAAGCTGGCCTATACAGACTCTGCTGTACGTTTCACTGAGACACATTTTATTTAATCGAACTAGTTTCTTGGGAATACCAAATTCAATAAGAATATTATATAAAACTTCTCTACTATTATTATTATTATTATTATTATTATTATTATTATTATTATTACACTTAATCTGAAGTCATAATGTAAGACCATAAACGGCCGGGTAGCTCAGTTGGTAGAGCAGCTGGCTACGGACTGGAAGGTCCGGGGTTCGATCCCAGGTGGTGACAGGATTTTTCTCGTTGCCAAACTTTCAGAACGGTCCCGAGGTTCACTCAGCCTCCTATAAAATTGAGTACCGGGTCTTTCCCGGGGGTAAAAGGCGGTCAAAGCGTGGTGCCGACCACACCACCTCATTCTAGTGCCGAGGTCATGGAAAGCATGGGGCTCTACCTCCATGCCCCCCCCCCCAAGTGCCTTCATGGCATGTTACGGGGATACCTTTTTACTTTACACTTAATCTGAAGTCATAATGTAAGACCATTGTGTTATAGAGTACCGCTATAAGAAATGTTTTGTTTATGTGTTGTAACTGTTTTCTGTATGTCTCAATTGATGACTGATGTTTGATTTGCAATCGCAATGTTTAAAATACGGAATGTTTAGGTCTTATTTCCATTGTATAAGCTAATTTATTTTCTTTTCAATTTGTTTTATGCTTAGGCCTATTTTTTGTGTAAAACTATAGCCCTAGCATACATATGTAAAATAGGGCTACCCCCCATTGGAGATACAATAATAATAATAATAATAATAATAATAATAATAATAATAATAATAATAATAATAATAATAATGTAAGACCATAAACAACCACTTATTGTATTTGCCTCTTGTAAACCACAGCCTTCTTCAAACAGGCGCTTTGAATGTTGTTTGTATATCAAACAGATGATATTTTCAAGTGGCCTAGAACTTGTTTAGAACCGTTTAAGACTAGCTAGCAGAGTGGCCGCCATATTGATTGGCATTCGCAAATACATCAAACTCCCAAGTCCCCCCTACGACACAATGGCACTGCCGCAAGAAATGAGCTGAATATCTTAGAGGGGCATCCCATCCCGTCCCTCGTTCCCTCAGATTATTATTTTTTCATCAAGAACCGTGCAGTAGCCGGTATAATATAGGAACCCCCACCCCACCACCCGGCCCGGACTCTCCGCTATATTGCCAGACCAACTGGACTGGCTGATATTGGAAACAGGCCGCTGCTGCTGGAGATGGATGGGTTTCTGTACTGTTTATGCGGGGCAGTCAGGAAACAGCAAAACGGAAAAGAAATTGGAAATTGAGCCGGACTTGAGGGGTTAGGGGAGGGTCAGTAGTACCGGTGAAGGCAATTCAACGCGCTGCGCTTTGTACTGAAGAAGCGGTGCATGGCGCTGCGCCGCGTGGCCGGGTTCGAGACTCCGCCACGGTCAATTGAATTGAAAGAGGAGAATTTGGAGTGCCTATTATCAAAATTTGGGATGCAATGGAGGGTATTGGTATTGATTTACCAATTATTTCTCTTATCCGACGGATGTACCAGCAGTGTCAGGCATCTATTAATAATAATAATAATAATAATAATTATTATTATTATTATTATTATTATTATTATTATTTATTTTAGCTGGCAGAGTTAAGGCCGTAAGGCCTTCTCTTCCACTCAACCAGCAAAAAGTGTATATACATATGCATGAACTTACAAAGAATTCAACAATTTGATTTAGATGAGAGTTACATGTATACAAGAGTTATTTACGTATTAAACAACAAAATACTATGAACTATTAATTAAACACTGAAATAAACTGTGTAGCAGAATTAAACTAAAATACATAGAATGTTAATATATTTCAAATGCTATTAGATAATAGAAAGAGATTATTATGAGACAATTTTGAAAATGCAGCACAATCAGGATGATGTCTAAAGAAAAAAGCAACAGTGTTGTCAGTAATATTTTAAATCAGTATGATTGGAGTGAAATGCTAATAAGGTTATCTTTTAAGCTATTCTTAAAGGCGTTTGTTGTCTTGCAGCCCCTAATACTTTGTGACAAGGAATTCCATTGGCGCGAGGTGGATATTGTAAAAGATGAGGAATAACAAGATGTTCTATGAAGAGGTATATTTAGCGTGCCACAGATAAGTGATCTGGTATTTACGTCGTGGTTAGAGTATAGATAAGAGAAACGAGAAGAAAGGTAATTTGGTGTTGAGGTGTGCAGAATTCGAAAGAGTAAAGACAAAGAGTGTAAAGTTCTGCGTTCTTCAAGTCGGAGCCACGAGAGACTTGCGAAGGACGGTGATATGTGATCATATCGTCGGATGTTGCACACGTATCTGACGCACATATTCTGAGCTCGCTGTAACTTGACTGACAGTTCAGAACTTAGATCACTTAACAAAACGTCACAATAATCGAAGTGCGGCATTACTAGGGTTTGTACTAGGGTAAGTTTTAGTTGCTGGGGCAAGAAGTTTCTCAAGCGACTCAAAGAGTGAAAGGAGGAACAGATTTTTTTTATCGTTTCTTTAACTTGAAAATTCCAACTTAGATTATTATCAAAAAAGAAGCCAAGATTTTTTACGACAGATGAATAAGGGATTAGCGTGTTGTTAAGGGTAACAACTGAAAGATTACTGTTATTAAGGGAGTTAACTAAACGCTTATGTCCAATAATTATGGCTTGAGTCTTACTTGGATTAAGTGCGAGTCCGAAATTGGCCGCCCAAGTGGAGACAGTGGCTAGGTAGTGGGGAAGAGATTGTCTATACCATTCAGAACGAATAAAGGACTGAGGCAAGGTTGTAACATGTGTCCTACTCTTTTTAAAATATATATACAACAAATATTAGAACAATGGAATCAGTCTTGTGGAGGAATGGGAATACCAGTTCAAGGTGGCACAATACATTCATTAATATTTGCAGATGATCAAGTGGTAATGGCTCAATCTCGTGAGGATGTGAAATATATGATGAGAAAACTCCTGGATTCATTTGAAGCAGGTGGATTGCACGTAAATATGAAAAAAAACTGAATATCTTGTAGTAGGTGGAAACGGAAGAGACATCTCCTTACACCAAGGAACTATTAGAGCTGTTCAAAAATTTAAATATTTGGGGTCATATATTGATGATTTAGGGAGTTGTAACTCCGAAATAGATAGTAGATTGGTGCAAGCAAGAAAAGCCATAAGGATGCTGAATGGAGTATTGTGGAGCAGGACGATATTGAATGACACCAAGAAGAGGATTTTGACGGCGGTTGTGGAAAGTATAATGACATATGGCGCAGAGGGGTGGACATTGGTAGAAAGTAAAAAATCTAAGATTTTGGCAGTGGAAATGGATGGAATACGACGTGGTGCCAGAGTTTCCAGATTAGAAAGAAGGAGAAATGAAGAAGTGAGACGGATGATGGATATGGAGGAGACAGTGATGGACAGAATTGAGAGACGAACTCTTCAATGGTATGTCAGAAGAATGGAGGAAAGTAGGTGGCCTAAAACTCTTTTGGAATGGTCACCTCATGGTAGAAGGAAGCGGGGTAGGCCAAGAACAACCTGGAGAGGACAGATCCATAGATTGATGAGTGACAGGTCCCTGGAAGGAGATGAATGGCTTGACCGGGAAGATTGGCGAATGGGAATACAGGGTAACCGCTAAATAGTGGAGAAACCCTCAAAAGTAAGTAAGTAAAAGAATTTGGACAAATTTAAAAGGTACGCAAAACGCGTCCTTGCAAGGGGTTCGGGGCTGTAAGAAACTAAATATGTGAGCTCCAAGCCTGTTGGCCACTAGTCTCACTCTGGGTTACGCTGCTCCACTGAAGGAGTTCTAGAAAATTTTGAGGTGTTTCATACGTAGATGCACAAACTAGTCCATTAACCGTTTACTAAGCCCCGCTAAAATGCAAGTTGGATGGAAA